>NW_019174274.1:979362-1189901 GCF_002260705.1 Seriola dumerili | reverse complement strand
CTCCCTCCCTCCCTCCTTCCTTCCTTCCTTCCTTCCTTCCTTCCTTCCCCACCCACCCAACCAACCACCCACTCATCCCAGAGTTCACCTCACACCAGTCACAAGCTGTTAAAGAAGTTCATTGTAAGGACATGCAGAGTTACAGACCAGCAATTGACACTTTGTTCATCTTCCCACCATCAAATTATCCAATTGATAGGAAACAGAGACAAAGGACCCTTCTCTCACAAACACTCCATGCTTTTAGCATGCCAGAGAGAGAGAGAGAGAGAGAGAGAGAGACACAGAACCAGACAGAGGATCAAATGGTCAGCTCCGGAGAATCCGCCCATGCACACTGGGGAACTGGACAACTTTGGCAAAATCTCCACTTTGTAACAACAAGACTGTCTAATGATATTTCATTGTTTCTTATATAGGACAAGTAACACCAAAAGGACTGGTTATCACTAAGGTGTGAATCCTGGCCTCTGTGCCATACATGAACACCCCCCCCACCCTTCCTCTGTCCCTCTCTAGATAAGAGGCATAAACTACAACCCACATTCAAATCCTGGGTAGCAACCAGCTCAACGTTCTGAGGAAGACTATATCATTAAATATAGACTATTAGTTTTAGGAAATGTTTATATTGTTCATTGATCAGTTAACCGCTCGTATTATGATTCATTCCGGGTTTGAAGGATGTAACATGAAATCCGCTCTTGTATTAATCCTACCTGTCATTATCAGTGCCATTAGATTTATGTTATTTCATTTCATGTCTTATAGTCACACTAGAAGACGGATGTGCCAGTTTATACGTAAGCTATACAGTTAAACTGTTCAAAAGTTCCGTGGAAAATGACCCTCTTCTCCGAGTTGAAACATGGGAGAAAACAGGTGACACCCCCGGGGCGTAAAACGGTCGTGATCGATTCACACGCTGCTAGAAGCGAGAGAAGGCTACAACTAGGAAAAAACCATGCAGAAGACTCTAAGCTCTAAGCCGCTACCCGCAAACTCGTGGCTTTTAGCCACAGCTCTTAGCCGTTTCTGCACTTTATCGTTTCTCCACCACCTTTATTTTGTTTTCTGCAATTAACTATGAGCAGCAGGCTCTCGGACACTTAGAAATCACTCCCACTCATTTTTTGTAGCTATAGTAGGTTATTTGCTGTATTTCAACACTTTTATGACCTCCTCAGTACTACAAATAATAATTAGCATTAACACGCCTCCCTTCTCCACAGCTACCTCAAACTTCTGCGCAACATTGCAGGGCTGGAAGCCAAAATTCACTGGTTACAAATGAACGTGGAAGCCGATGGGCTTATATGGGAACGACACTGCCTTACCGTGGACTCAAAACAGTGGACGAGAATGTGCTAACACGCGGCTAATTAGCACCGCCTATAATACATCTACAACTGGTTTAGGGCCAAAATACATTTATGATCCGCTGCTATTTTATGAGCCCTCGTAAGAAATGTTAAAAAGTTATGTTACATTGCTAAGACAGTGTTGTTTTTATATTATGATGATTACTGTTGCTATGCATTAGGGGGCACAAGGGTGAAACTCAAAGCAGTCAGTCACACACACATAGGGAGACACCAGAACAACAGGATGTCATGTAACAACAAACAACTTCTAGCGTGGTTTTTCTCCAGGTGCGGTCGCATCAGAAGAACGAGGCGCTGTGCCGAGAGGCTGGGACCGGCCTGTGCACCGACGAAGGGAGAGCCGAGTCTAAACCACAGCCTCTCCCCGGCTTTTTTGCCAATCAGATAGTTACAAAAATATATACAAAACTCTGTGTAACTGCTAAGATAGACACTCTTCTCTGGGACGTTGGCCACAGCTAACTGCTTGCAGACTGTGGTTTTCAGATCAGAGGAAATCCGTGTACATGCTGATTTTGATTCTTTAATAGCAAATAAATATTGGTTTCGATGCCTAACTTCGACTGGAGAACTCTTATTGCAAATAAACAAATGCGCTGACACCGTCTAGACCGATCAGGTCATCTGGGACAGGTCTGCTTTCTGTCCCCGGTGTAAAAACTAAACACGGAGAAGCAGCGTTCAGTTTTTATGCTCCACACATCTGCAACAAACTCCCAAAAAACCGCACGTCTGCTGCAGCTCTCGGGTCTTTTAAACACTCAGAAGGTCAAAGTTCATGTAGAAATAAGAGCACTCACTCGCTCGCTCGCTCACTCACACACACACACACACACACACACACACACACACACACACACAGACCTCAGATGGTCACTAACAAGTGGCTGGGTGTTCTAAGAATCAGCGCTTGGACGTATACAGTCAATTTAAGGTAAACACAAGAAACTTGTGCTACAGAAAATGGACCAGACTCAGTGAATAGCTTAACATCCTAAGTCCTATGATAACTATTAATTTGGCTACACAGACTAATGGGCAGTGATAACTAACATGTCTTTGGGGTCGTCAGGTGGGAACCTCCTTTCGCCAGTGTTTCGTCTAGACGGTCCCACGACACCTCCAGGAGGCTAGACGGTGATCGCTGGCGTCCCAGAGTCGCTCCCCTAATGCCAGCCATCGCCGCTCCTCACACCGCGACAATTCTCTCCTTTATCTTGCCTACGCTACCACAAACGACGTCATCGACTCGGACAAAACACGTTAGCAGATTCAGCAAACAAACTCCCCTGACTCCCATTTTGAATGAGGGAGGTAGAGTCAAGGAGAGATGCCTTTTTTAAGCTAAACTCTCCCCCGCCGGATTAGGCTGTGCTCTAACTCCCCCACTCTCCAACAACTCACCTAAAACAAATAAACTCACCTAAACAGGCTCACACAGGCCTCATCTGACATGTCCTTTACTATTTTCCTCACGCTCTGTCCACTTCCCCCCAACTCCTTCACTACAAATCCTCTACGTCCTACTTCCGCTGGACAAATCCTAACTTTCCGTTCACGCTCTGCTACCTACCTCGTCCGGTAGTGTGAAGCGACCCGCTCCCGGCGCTCAAAGTCACCGCCGTCTGCGCCTGCTCATCTCGGACCTTCTCCGCGATCCGTGGTCCGTATCTGAAAAGCACAACACGTAGAGTTTTCATCAAGACCAGAGCCGCGGTAAAAAAAGAAGGCCGAGTTACGTTCCGAACCTTAGGTAAGAGTCTCCCCTCCGATTCCCGAGCAGTGGCGTCGACTACTTACGTTGTGTCGGCTAGGTTTCTGTAGCTTCACGTAAGAGTACGTCCGTGCGCACGTCTCAAACTCCCGTCGGTCAGAATCTCTCTCGTTCAAACTAGCTTTACAATAAAGGTCAAATTATTCAGCGACTATACACTTAGAAAAGAAAAGAAAAACAAACCGTTAAAGAGTAATATATCATGTACCGTATTTATGATGATAGTGAAACGTGCGATAGAGTTCAATGTAATGTTATGCGACGCGGGAACTGCTAAAACTAAGTAAAGACAATGAAAATCCAGTCAAGGCAACTCTTCTTTTATTTCTTTATTTATTCAAATTCACCGGTAAAAGCGACACAGACCAAAATTCACATATTTAGGCACAATTTTCCATTTGCTTATGCACCGTTGTCCAAAGTTCAAACATATTTCATCCGCAGTTTCAACACCTAAACTAAATAGAAAAACTGGAACGGACACGGATGGGTGTATAAACATTGACGTTTTGAATATTTGTCTTCTTTTTTGCCACAGAACCTGTATGCCGTGTTCTGCGTTTTGGAATCAACTCCCGCCGTTTAACAAAAAACGCAACCATCCCGAGTAATCAGTAGTCAAACAAATAAATTACAGAGAATATTGACAAACTGACAAAAGAACCTTTCAAAGAATTCTTGTACAAACAAAACAAATCCATGACATCAAATAGTCAAAAAGGAAACAATCAAAAGATAGTTAGTCTGCCAAATTGTGGGAAAAAGTACTACTTCTCTTCTGGACTGCTATTTCTTGCGTTAAAAAGCTGCATTTTCCAAATAACGTAAAAAGACAATAACTTAAACACAAATACATAACCCCGCTGTACGTTACCCTAACTTTGAGTAAATGCCTTGTACGATGAAACCGATAGGATCTTATGTGCCCGATCCTCAGTTTATAACTGTAAAGCCATCAAAAAAATGAGTGAAAAGTGAATATAATTCTGCAACAGAAAGCCTCGACGTTCCAGGAATTATTCCGGCCGAGTCGCAAACAATGATATACCGCGTACGTATGGATATAAGAATAAATGCGCGACGTAAACGTACCGGAATCATCGGATCGTGTTTTGGACCCCTTTTTTTTCCCATTCCCGCGTATCGTAGCCGACGACCGGATGGTTTATCGTTCTGTACGTAGTGCCCTCGTCGTTTCGCGACCGCTCTTACCCAGACTCCGACGCTGCGCGTAAATACAGATGTGATGCGCGTCGCGCTTCTCACATCGGGTACAACAAGTATCCGGCAAACACCGAGTGGACGTATTGACCGGCGTAAAGTCCCGCGGCCTGGTCCGACGGCAGCTGTATGTGCGCGGTGTCTCCTTGCCGTAACGGGAGTACGGCGCTCCCCGAAGCCTGATCCAGCAAGCCCTTTTTGTACTCGTCGTAAGTGTACATCACCGGCTCGTTGTTCTTCATCAGTGCCACCCACACGTTACCTCCTTTGCAGTGGACGTGGTAGGAAAAGTAGTAGACCCCCGGTACGCTACAGGTGAAAACGCCCGTTTGGGGATTGTAATCTTGATTGCCGTTGTGCAGGAGTTTGTCAAAGACTACAGGAGAGCCCACGGGAGGGAACGGATTCGTCAGCTTAGCCGTGAACGCGGGCATCTCCGGACCGTTTCCGCTAATCTCGCCTCCGTTCTTTCTGTAGCCTAGCTTTTGGCCGCCGTACGGGCCGGTCACGGGGAGGATCTGTCCGAGGTCGGGGGATACGGCGGGTAGTCCCGGAGGTCCGGGAGGTCCGGGTTTTCCCGCTTGCCCCGGAAGTCCGGGCGGGCCGCCGGGGCCGGGGTTACCTTGAGGGCCGACGTGACCGGGGGGTCCCCGCTTTCCGTCGCCGGGATAGCCGGGTTTACCGGGCGGGCCCGTCTCGCCTTTTTGTCCCGGTAGCCCGGGAGGTCCGATCGGTCCCCCGGGTCCCGTGAGCCCCGGGATCCCTTGCGGCCCCTGGTGGCCCGTCTCTCCGGGTTGTCCCCCCTCTCCTCTCGGTCCGGGTAATCCCGCCGCGCCGGGGGGACCGGATATACCCCTGACGCCGGCTTCTCCTTTCGGTCCGACGGGCCCTTGTAAACCTCTCTGTCCGGGTTGCCCGCCCTCTCCCGACCTACCCGGCAGTCCCGGAAGGCCCGGGGGCCCCGGTTCGCCCTTTATTCCCGGATTTCCTTTCGGTCCTCCGGCGCCGTACTCTCCCTTTTGCCCCGGGAAGCCCAGACTGCCGGGAGGTCCTATCGGACCCGGCGGGCCGGGCGTACCGCCGGGACCGGTGGGACCCATGACGCCCGGGAGACCTCCGTGACCTTTGTCGCCTTTAGAGCCCGGAGGACCGGGAAGACCGGCGTGTCCCTTGTGACCCTTAGGTCCCGGGAAGCCCGGTTTACCGTAGCCCGGCAATCCCGGACCTCCCGGTAAACCGGGGGGGCCCGGTTCCCCTTTCCCTCCCGAGAGCCCGGGTTGCCCTCTAAAACCGTCTTTCCCCGGTTTTCCCGTTCCCGGCGGTCCCGGCGGTCCCGGATGACCTCTGTCGCCGGGTGAGCCCGCCGGTCCCGGCTCTCCGGGAGGACCGGACTTTCCCGGTATCCCCGGTTGCCCGGGGAGACCGTTGAGGCCGGGCGTACCGACGCCGGGCATGCCCGCGTTCCCGGGCGGACCCGGCGGCCCGCCGGGCCCTTTCAAACCCGGCAGACCGGGTAGACCGAGTCCTTTGTCTCCCCTGGGGCCCGGGAGGCCGGGTATCCCGGGCGGACCTTTTTGACCGGGCTCCCCCAGAGGACCCGGCTGCCCCGGCAGCCCCTGGCCTCCCGATTTCGAAATCCCGGGGAGTCCGGGGGGACCCGGGAGACCCGCCGGCCCGGGGAGTCCGGTCGGTCCTTCGCCGCCGTTAGGACCCAGGTCGCCTTTCGCTCCCGGTAATCCGGGTCCTCCGGGTTTTCCCGGCAATCCCGGCATGCCCGGTTTTCCTATCCCCGGGTAACCTTGAGGACCGGGAGGTCCCGGCTTTCCCGGTGACCCTGGCGTTCCCTGGCCCGGGAGTCCCGGGGGGCCTTGCGGTCCCGGCGGTCCCGTTATTCCGGGGGGGCCTTGGATTCCTTGCGGTCCCTCTCTGAGCCCCTCTCCGCCCGGGCCGGGGGGAGGCGGGCCTTTAGCCCCTCTGGGAAACGTTTGACCTGAGAAAAAGAGAAAACATTTGGTAGACGGGCGTGAATATTGACCCGCTAGATCCATCCGCACTCATCCAGACATCCGTTTATTTAAAACATTCAAGAAAATGTTAAACGTTTGCAGCAATCCTTTCTCACAACAGAGTGAATTAAAACTGAATAATGCAATTTTGAGGCACTTTTGAGCCAAGCCCTCCGTTTCCACTAAATAACGCAACTACGTTCCTTTCTATGCTATCTTACCGTGAGAATTATGGGTTCGGCTTCGTTTAAGGTTAGCCGACGCTAATGTGAAACTTGAAACCGTATATAAATTAGCATTTTATAGTCTTTATTCTGTTTTAACCTGCGACGTGTCAGAGATCGCGAGTCGCCCCCCGTTTATTAACAAAGAAATAAGAAAACAACTTTTCGTCTCTGACGTCAAGGTAAATGCCGTAAATAGATGTCAGTACCTACGTACGTTTACGCTGTAAAAACAACACGAAGCGGGGCGTATCGTAAAAGATGAATATTAGAATTAGGATTGTCTTTTTATCAAACCAACATTAACTCCATTTTCGTGTAACTAGTTGAGCTCACCCTTGCCCTCAGTCAGTGGCCTCTCTTTGCCCATTTGCAAAGGCAGCTGTGGAAGCTCTTTTCCATACTGAGGCACTAATGGCATAAGTGGCATCTCGTTACCCAAAAACTGTTGCTGAGGATACCCGTCATTGTATTGTGGCAGGGGCTGGTGCTGTTGAGGCGGCTGCTTGTGTCCGTAATACGCCCCGCCGTGGGTCGGGCGTAATAAACACAGCTGGAACGCTGTGACGAGTAGAGAGAAAGACTGGAGGGGTACGGCCGCCATTTTTCTGCAGGGGAGAAGAAAACAAAAAGTATAAATGCAGATAAGAATTTATTTTCCGTCCGAGTGCAAGTATCCCAGTATTGGAATTCAAAAAAACCCTATTTCGCGTTTAAAGTCAAAGTAATCGGAGCTGCTTTTGATTACTTTTATTACTTATTACTGCTCGGCATCTTGTGAAAATGTATTTGTTGATTATATTTTGTATTATTAATCTGAATCCGGCAAGTAACTGGTGCCAGAAGTCATCAAATACGACACAGTATAATATAGTAGTATGTGTAGTAAGTGGCTATGTGCGTTTCATGTAGATCCGGAAGAAAATCCATTCTAACGTTAACATAACGGACGGAATAAGGACTTTTATCGTAAAATATGTGTGTGCTCGTTATGAGTCCTGCATCTCTCAAGCTTCACAGCTTCAGTAGGCTACAAAGTCTTTCTGCTATAAAACTGTAGTCCCCGAGCCCGAGCCGGCTGGACAAACGGCGTTCGCGTTAGTTTGTGCTCTTCGTCGAGCGGCCGAATGAAGAAACGGTTTCTGAAGCCGGCCCTCGGGGACTGTGGTCAAACTGAAAAAGTAACAAAAACCCTCTCCTTCCCTGTGTTTACGCACGTGTAAAAGCCTCAGAGTCTCATATCTTTGACGTGAATTATATCGCATACGTTGCTAAAACACATATCCTCGTTAAGATATGTGATATAGCGATGGGTGAATGTATGTTTGTGTGTCCTGAAACGACCGACGAGATCAAAGTTTTTGGAGAGCTGAAACGATGGAAATGAGACATTTTTCCAGACAATTATTTAAAAAAGCAATCTCAGTGGCGTCAGGCTGAAGACGATTACCGCACACGCTTCCTAATCCTTGCGGTTGATCTATGCGCTATGCGACGAGGAAGAAAACCTCAGACAAGGGAAGGTGAATGAGATGATATTGTTGGAAGGACAAAAAAAAAAAAAAAAAACAGGTGGAAATTTTAATCTAAGAATTTCTAAATCTCTGGCCGTGTTGGCCATGTTATATATGAATTTGATATTAACAATACAAGAGAGTATTTGGCTGCACACAGTTTCAAATCAATTGATTTCATTTCATTTGTATTGACTTTGCATCGACGGCCTCCCGCCCTTACTCCTCTCAAACTGAAGGTCGTCGCCCCCTCTTTGGCCTGCGCCTCCTTCGTCCGGTTTCTCCCCTCGCTTCGGGTCGCTTCTCTGGGTCTTTTTCAAGGCATGAGTGGGACGGTGGCCATGCGCGGGATTCCGGCCAGGTGTTAGCTGCTGCTGAGCCCTGCGAAAATATGAACGTCAGGTTCCGTGAATGTCAGGTGGTGACCTTTCGCGGAGGCCTGGGGTTGGTAACGCTAAGCTGCCATCCCCACCTGGTAGACATATTTTGGCCCTGATACGGTTATGCTGAGACACACCCCCTTTCCTTGAGGAATGTAGGGACGGGAGCTATTAAAAATAAATGTAACAGAACTGTAAAATTACAAAAATGGATGTTTGCGGCCTGTCTGAGAGATAGATAGAGATACCGAAACCTCGGGCAAAGAATGTTTTTCTCTACTTATAAAGGTTCTATACATCTGTTTCCGCAAATCTCTTCAAATGCAACAAAAACTGTAATCTGATGCCATAAACAAATCTTCATACGTGATCGCTTTTAATCCGCCGTTACTGGGCGTCGCGCCCGTCTGACTGAATTCGGAGGCCTCCCGAAGCTAAAGATGATCTTTACGATGTATTGATCCGGCACAGCTATGAGACTGAATGCCCCCAAACAGCGAGGTCCGTACGTTTTGTGTAGCTGGCTTCTAATCTTAAAACTACAACCGTAAATTCCTGTGTTAATCGCAATTGATGAAGCCTGCTCTAAGAAAAAATTTTTTTTCTGCGGCGTACTCCTCGATTATGTTTTCATCATTGAAGAAAAACTTACACTTTTGATTGCGCAGAGCTGACAGACTGCCAGGCTTTTAACCGGAACCGAGAGGTATGGCCTCTTTACGCTGGCCCCCGGTATGTTCAAGGATTGATTTGAAGACATTTCTGATTACTTTTTGATTTGTGATTACATTTAAGGTTCTCTGCGGTCTGGCTCTTAATAAATGCCTGTGTATAGTTTGAGATCCTTCGGCAGAGAATCCGTTTTAATCCGTTCCGGAAGCCCAGAGTCCGTGTTCAGGGGCTTTAAACCTTTTCCTAAAACATACTTGGGTTATTTCACTTGACTTTTTCCTCTTTGATTCTTTTATTTTGTGGATTGTGAGAAGCACTTTGTAGTTTTGGTTTTGATCTATAAATAACAATAAAACCGAATAAAGATGCTTATAAAGTATCAGCGGCAGCTGAGTTTCAGTGCCACATACTGATATCGTGACCAGACTTTTTCAAAGGTTGTGCCGAAAGCAATCGTTTGTTAAACGTCTTTTTTCAGATAAAGAACCTGCTCGAGTATTGATCTTCTAAATTGAACATGATGTCACACATGGGGATGTTAAACTGACCGTCTCTGTACTCAAAACCCTTTGCGCTCACACAAAGCAAACTATTCTCTGCAGACAAAAAAGGAACATATGCTTGGCGAGGAAACGAGACGACCTCCGTAAAACAATAAGTCAGCAAAACAAAGAGGACGGGCCGCTGCTTTGAAACACGTGTTCCCTCCGACCTCCGAGGATACGTCGCTCTTTGTGGCTTTCGGAGACGCGGCGGACGAAAACGCGTCCTATCCCGATGACGGGACGAGCCGAGCGAGTGACGGAGCTCGTTTCGGGGGCCGGAAGCAGCTTTTGGCAGAGTTTCATCTGCGGTGACCGAATGTCTTAGAGACGCACGGGGCAGGGTTAAGGACGTTTTCTGTTTCAGCGTAGAACGCACTCAAATGCTTCTCCACCAAAATCTGCTCGCTGTAGTGCTCTGGTCAGACATACATACATGTATCTACCTTTCTATATGGATAGTTTAGATTAGGGAACCATTTACGTTTTCCGGCACAACCGTAAGCTTTCAATTCTCTCTTATCAATCAGCAAACAAAGATTTATGGAGCTATTTAAAGCAAAAGCCCTGTGGAGCTGAAATTCCTTGTAGTATCTGATTTTTCACGGTGCAGCCAATGTTTCTGACAAAATAACTCTTACCAGAATTTGCACCGGAGAGTTCGCTCAACAACCCGAGAGTTTAGTCTGGGATATCGTCAAGGGGCTAGACCTAAAGTGTATGGATTCACACGGTCTTGGAGACTGGGCGGTGTGTCACGATGACTTGAAATTTCAGATTTGTGTGACTCGTTTGACCAAAGTTGCACTTGAAAAGTGATTCCTCCTTTTTTTTTTTTTTTTTTTTTTTTTTTTTTTTTAACTGAATGTGGGCTGTGTAATTTCTCACCGGTTACTTGTTTTACTCGTAAAAGAATAAAATCAGATATGTGTCACTTTGACTTTTTGGAGAGGGAGAACACGGCGCCGTTTCCAGTTACAAAACATCTGCTTAGGACTATTTTTCTTTCTCACGTCCCGGACAAAAATCCCCCTAAATCTAAAATAGAAAAAGTAAACACAATTTGTCTTTTAGACCTGAAATACCAAGTGCTGTAAATCTTACAGTCTGCTTATCGTCCCAGACGGTTCAACTTTCAACACAATCTGTCCGATCTCGGCCTGATCGACCTCTGTGAGCTCGCCTCCCGTCTTCTTCGCTTTCCGCAGAGGGGATATAGAGCATCCTTGGCGGCGTCGTGTCTGTCTGGTTTGAAAAGTGAAAACACCTCCTCAGTGGTGGAAACACAGCTCGCCTCGCAGTCTAAAGGTAACAGAATTCTAACGGAAATTGAAGCCTAAAAACTGCAAACCCTTTCCCTCAGTTGGGGGAAACGTGATTGGATAACTCTCGTATAACTCAAAGGAGACATTTCAGGGACGGGACAGATAAGTGCCCTGTAGAGAGCGTTTGGATCGGATAAAATAATTTATGTTCATTTATCCAGAGAAGCTTTTAAGATTTCTGACACTAGATTTCTGAGCGGCAAGAAAAAGGGTGATGCCAGTTACTCGAGTTGCCTTCTTCGCTGTTTTTTGTTTGGTGTCTTTGATACACGAAGAACACAACACCTCCCGGTCAGTGAGCTTAGTGGGGAATTACAGCTGAACCATCTGAGCAAAAGCACACATGTCACAAACTACAGTGTACAGGGTCTAGACGAGGCGGTGGGGGTTCACGTTATAAAATATGTCTTGATCTCACGTTACTGGCAGCTAGGAAATGCACTGCTATTCAGTGGAGATCTGTTGTTTTGCCAGGTCCTCCACAGTGTTGGATTCAGACTTTGAAATTTGACATTTAAAAGCCTGTTACGATATGAGAAAGAATTGTATAAAATTTGGCCTTTTCATGTGAATTTTGATCCCCCGGCTGGTTTTTAACAGGACTTAGATCTGTGTTTCAACTGCTTACAGACTAGTGCTGCACTGTGTTGTACTTGTTGTATATCCACACGTTCTGTAGCTGTTGTGTTATTGTTGCGTCATGTTACCAAAGGAACAAAAACTATCCCGCTGTACATGTGTAGACGGACAGCTCCGGAATACGAATCTACTCGACTTAACCGAGTCCTCTTTGCGTCTCGACAACAAAGGATCTGTTTTTCAAACAAACTTCTTTCTTATTTTTTTTTTCCCCAACTTTTTCCTTTTCATCTCGTGCGTGAACTCCGCTTTGATGAAAACTCTTCAGACACCTCCGTACCCCTCCCGCTTGATGACAATCCCATGCAACAAAGATTGCTCGCCCCGGAATGGACGCCGGTTCCCTCTGAAACTCTTTGCCAACACTTACAACCGCAGCCGGCCCCGCTTGGTGATGAGCCACAAGTCTTTTATCACCTCCAGCTTGGCTTTGAAAATAATCAAATTTCCATTTCTCCTCTGTGTTCCTCTCCTGACTGATTCCAGATGGGGGACTCTACCGCTCGATAAACAAATGATGAGGAACAGAGGCATGTCATTGCTTACAGATACGGGTGCCAGTCTTAATTGCTTGTGGTCAGGCCTGGCTTTTGTGTTTTAAACAGATCGCAGAGGGTCTTTCTCTTCCAATGAGAGCGGGCGGCAAACGGTGCCGCGGGACCGGGCTAAAGAGAAACTGTCACCGAACCGAAATAAAGACATTACTATCAAAACCGAGTGACTGTTGGTTATTGAGCGGCGTAGGTTCCTCTCATCTATGCGGTGAATGTTTAAAAACAAATCTACTCAGGGGAAAAACTATTAAGGATCCGAGTACAAAAAGTGATAAACGCAATTCTGTTTTTGCTATACAAAGAAAAGAAAAATTCTTAAAATGCAATTTCTGTTTTGTATTACATACAAATATTACAATAGATGAATTTGGCATGTGTTTTTGTTTAAATTGACTTCTTCCTACACTCATTGCAGCTTGGGGTTCAGTATCTTGGCCTATGACACGACACACACACACACACAGGAATGCAACGAACAGCTGACAGAAGTAGCTGAAGCTCCAAGACAACATCTGGGGAATGCACCTGCGTGTGTGCGTGTGCGTGCGTGTGTCTGTCTGTGTCTGTTTGCATGCATGTGTGCGAGAGCTGTTGCTGTGTATTATCTAGCCTTTATAAGAAAAACATCTCTACAGTGATTCTCTTGGCTGACAGTTTCTGCAGGCAAAAGTCACAAGAGACGCCTAAAACTAAAAAACACTGCTGTCCAGAGCTGAAACGATTAGTTGATTAATTTACCGACAGAAAACAGACTGTGATTAATGGTTTCTATCATTTTTTTCTAGAAAAACTGCCATAAATGTCCCATTCCCGGCTTTTGACGTCAAGATTTGCTGCTTCTCTTTGCATGGTAAATATTTCAGGCTATATAATTTACAAGAATTAAACAAAGCAAGCAATTTTTAAACAACTTACTTTCAGATAAAGGGTTGAAAAACTGTTAGTTGCAGCACTTTTTCTATCCTAAAGATGCAGTATAAAATGTCAAGTAAAGGTCTGAGATATATGGATATTTCAAAGCTACAGTCGATGTGAAATAATCGCCTTTTTACCTACAATAACTTCAAAACTTACACGTTCGCATTCCGCTGGCAAATTATAGAGAAAGAAATGAACAATTACAGTGCAATCGAAGCAAGTTATCGATACTTGTATCGATCTTGTTGACTGGTGTTTTCCACCATGTGGGTGGAGAACTAAATGTGCTTCCGGTGGTAAGAAAAGTCTGCTTGCTGGTTGATATACACGCTTTTGTATAATCAGATTTATTTTTGTTTTTTCTGTAATTAATACTGGATATTGGTTTTGTGCATCACATCTTTTATTTTCCGTCCACAGTCTGCAGAGCAACAAGTCTCTCTCTCTCTCTCTCTCTCTCTCTCTCTCTCTCTCAATGCTGCATTATTCTCACAAACCACAAGTCATACTTTGAGCATATCCTGGACCTGAATCTGTTTTTCTTTTCTGAAATCACTGCCCTCTCTGTCTCCGAGCAGGTGATTTATCCCAGCTCAATCATCGAGAAACATTTTCATTTTCCCCCGCAATCCAGCTTATCTTGATGGGAAGAGAAAACATTGAGATTTCCTCACAGTATGTTGAAAACTGAGGCAAAATGTGCACGCCTGCTCCGCCCGCTCCGGTTCTTCTCCGACCTATTTTGCTCTTTTTCAGCATTCCTTCACACCTACTCGATCTCTTTGCAGAGCGAAGGCCGGAGTCGCCTTCGCAGACGTCTACCGCCTCAAATTCGACAAGGCAGACAAGAGGTTAGCTGACCTTTAGGTGGGTTGAAAACCCACGCTTTAAGGTGGTAACATTTTAAACTCATGTTCCGAATAACCGAGTGACCGTGAAGGGAAGTAGCATCCGGATGACTTTCAAAATGGCGGCCGTAGTGTTTGCTCACCGCCCCTCCAAACCTTTGACAAACGCATACCAACATGCCAATAATTGCACCTACACCTCCCTTGCATTTACACACATCCACCCAGTCTGCCCTACCGCTTCACCCATCTCATCCGCAGATTTCCCCTCTCCTACGATTCTGGGAACCGCCGATCACCGAATGCCTGCCCGCAATTTTCATTTCAGGCAATGATCGGAGCGGGTGGAGAATTATTTTCCCGTAAGCTTTGAGTTCTGTCAAAACACAGTATCTGGTGTCAGTGGACGGGACTTAATAGCAACTCAGAGCTAGGGAAGCACTTCAAATTTTTACATACCTCACATGTTTAGAGAAAAACAATCAATAGGAAACAAAGCTGGGAAGAATATATTTTTGAATCTCAAACTATTTACTCTGACGAGAGCTTATTTTACACGACATGCTCCGCTATCTCGCGCGGCGGGAAACAAACGCTTGTGAGGTTTTTCAAACTTTTCCAAGTGCTCGTCTGAACTTTGTGCGGTTTTGCCACATTTTTACTCGCTCTCTCTCTCATATTTGCACTGGCTCTCAAAGGGACACTCCACTGGTGTATGATTATTTTTACAGGCAATAACAAGGTTTGGCAAATATTCAGATCTGATCACTTATACTATGCTTAAACCACAGACTCCCGTGTGGAATTCTGCAGTTTGCAGCTGCATAAATATATTTTGTGTACTGTGTAAATCAGCCTACGCTGTTGAAGAGGCCACACGTTGTCTCCCTTCCTGTTTCCGAGCTCAAACGGTGGTGGAAAATAACTAAGCCTGTTTACTTGCGTATTGTACCTGACCTTCTTTGCTCGTGACACCTTATACAAAGAAGTATTGTTTAGTTGGGGCCCATTGTCGCATTTCCAATGTTACGTTATTCAAATATTAGGCGATATAGGCCGCGAAATAGGAGGGCGCAACGAGATGGCGTCAGTCAAACGTGAAACGATAGAGTGCCATGTGGAAAAAACACAAACTTCCTGTCTAAACCAAGCTCCACCTCGACCTGCTACGGCAGTAAAATGCTGCTTACACTCTGGTGCGTCAGGGGCCGTTTTTTGCAGATCAAGTACTTTTACGGTCAAATATATTTAATGATAATTTAAGTAGCATTTTGGATACATTTTGGTATTTTAAGATTGTCGCGCTGGTTCTTCTACTCGAATACTCTTTCCGGCACTGCCGATTATTCCGATAAAGGCCTAAACTGCCAAAAAGGCTCAGTCGCAAATTGACCGTGAATACCTCGGAAGACTTCCGACATCCTAAGATGAACGTTTTTACGATCTAAACGCAGTGGTCAAATGAAAGCTTCCAGAGGAGTTGTAATTGGTGAAATCTGGAACGTGGGAGCGGCGTAATATTTAAAGATGACTAGGTGGTGATTATATGCTGTTTTGAGAGAAGGTTTCTCTGGGTTTATTGCTGACAATTACAACTGCAGCTCTCCTTCAAGTGATGAGTCATTATGGTTTTCAGTCTTCAGCGTTTGTTAAACTTTCTACTTTTTTGCACACATCTCAATTTATTGAGATCATAAAATGGCCCGCGGTCATTTAGGGCTTACTGCAACGCGTATAGATCCTCTGACCGGTGACAGCGATATATATGACGACGGTCCTGCGAAGCTTAATGTGTTACACAGTCGCACTGTAAAATATGCCACTCAGAGAAAAAAATATGATCCTCCCTTTTCCTACTGTCCAGATGTTTTTGCACTGGAGTATTTACGAGGGATAATAAGGACTACGACTCTGTCTACTTAGGAGTTTAGATAAGAGACACTTTGCAATAAATCTGCAAAATTTTAAGTTGTAATTCCAGGATGGTGTATTTAAACTAAACTACCATTGGCTGCACACACAGAGGGTGAAATGGATCACTATGAGAGATTAATTGCTTGCAGAATGCTTTTTTGTTAACGATGCAAAATTACCACAAAAGTTTAAAGTTTCATATTTTGGGACCGTTCTGAGGCCGCGGTATTCTGCACGGTAGCAGGAGAGCATTTGGACACATGGCCTCAAATCGCAGAGGCTGCAGCTGCAGGATCAAGAGACACATTCTCTCCGAGCTACATAAACGCTTCCTGTTCAGTAGGTGAGAACTGTGAAGGAGTACGAGTGCGAGACGGAGACAGAAAATACTGTCGAGGGACATTAACAGGGTAACAGATATATGAAGTCGCAGCCCGCTGACGGATCGGCGTCCGATTCACTCGCGTGCGGATTTTCAGGAGAGTCAAACTCGGAAGCTTCGAAGCAGGTTTGCTTCTGCATCTTCTGCTCAAAGCAAACAAGTTTCAGCATCTCGACAAAAACAAAAGCCGAGCTTAAGAAACTTTATGATCCGATGCCTTAAAAGTAAGTCATTCGTCTATAAATAAAAACAAAACAAAACAAAACAAAAAGGAAATGATCACATTTCTCAGAAACAAAGGAATAACTGCAACCATAGTGTTATAAATCCAACAAGCGAGCTCTCTGAGCTTTGACTTGACTGTTTACTGTTTGGGTAATATGCTCATTCGCTTTCTTGCTGAGAATTAAATGACAGGGTCATTACCACTCTCGTGCCTCTAGCTTTGTAAAACTTGGACAGAGCCAGACTAGGTGCTTCTCCCCGGTTTCCAGTCTTTGCTCTATGCTAAGCTAACCGGCTCTGGTATCCATCCTCTCACCTAACTCTGAAGGAATGTGAACAATTTTGCAAAAATGTCAAATTATTCCTTTAAAAAGTGATACAAACCTTGGCTTGGCGTTAGCATTTTTCAGCACTGTCTCAGATCAGTGGAAAAAAACCGGTAAAGCAAATTGTTCCGGGTTATATTAATGACATACTCTGAATAAATAACCGACAGCCTCGATACCGCTACAAAAGAGTTGTAGTGATGTTCTGCTGACTGCTCGAGTTCTTTTATTCGCCTTGAAGAGAAGAGTTTATTGTGATCACTGTTCAATATTTTAAAGCGACAGTAAATTTGCGACAAGCTGATGGTTTTGAAGAACATGTAAAACGTTTTTCTCTGACTGCACAGCAGAATTTTGTAAGGACTTGGAGTGGTGGAGCTTATCTGGGGCCAAAACTCAGGAGTTCACATGAGAAGATCCAGCTAGCCTCAGGCCTTTGGACACACTCAAACCTCAAAAAAAACAACACAATTGTACTCAATATTTTTGGAGGACCTCTTTCAAATAGATTTATTCCCAGACCTACGACTATAAATCTTTAGGTAACTTCAAGCTGACGATTTGGATATGTAGTTCGGCCTCATAAACCGTGAATGGACAATATTATATTCGGTTTCCCAAAATGTATCATTTCAAGATCCAAATAACTATAAACTAACTGTTTGCTGAAGCGGGGAGAAATACTTTTTCCTCCTCTTTCTCATATGGAAAAAAACACACAGCCCCGGAAAAACAAAACAAACACCCCCAAAAATGCACGAATGCATCTTGGGAGGTCTGATGGTAGGCCCGGACGTGGCGCCGCTATAGATGATAGTTCATCACCTCTTCTGAAGGATCCTGAAGCTCTGCGTTCTCCCAATTTGATCTTTCTCCACCTTCTCGCATCTGCATAACAGTGTTATGTGCGTTTCCACGGCGCTGCTGCTTAGCACTGAATGACAAAAATCCACAACAACCGTTTTGCTGATGCCGACGGCCCTTACGAGTGTTACGGTAATCAAAAACTTTCAGCGGGTTAATTGTACGACTTGTTTAACCTCAAGTGCGTGAGCTCCTTTAACCACATTTTCCCCTAATTAAGAGTTTTCTCCCTGAGAAAGGAAAAACATGATCACTTTAAATCAAGAGCTGGAAGTTAGAAACAGCTGCAAATGCTGACAGAGGATCTAACAATGTTCCTCTCAGTTCCATAAAAACCGACCTTTCTGGTATCTGAAACTTCTTTTCCACAAAAAACATATCTGCTTTCATGCTATTGCGACCTACTTCTACATGCAAGTTATAGCCGCTGTTATGACACGTTTCCACTCACTTGCGGCGGAAAAAAGGTTCTGAAGAAACAACAGTCGAGCCTTGGACATGTTTAACATTGTGATAAATCCGCAGTTGGTGTGAAGCAGGGATTCCCGACTGTTTCCTGGCAGGTGCACGCTCGGATACTCTGTGATTAACTTATGTTAAGAGGTTAGAGAGGCAAAAATCAGACTGAAAACTGTCACGTCTGCGTGTTTTAGGTTGAAGATGAGTTGAATTAAGTTGCCTGAAAGATTTCCTGAAGCCCAAACTTTCCATCTCTGACTCATTTCTCAGAGCCAATGTGCTGCCAGAAAGCCTCTTTCAAAAATTGACTCTAATCCTCTTTTCCTCTTATTTATGTGGGATAGTTAAAACTACAATAATCTCAACAGTGAATCCTGTTCTTGCTCAAACACTGGAAGAAAAAGTGCCTATGTTTTTTTTTCTTCTTTGTTGAAAGACATGCAACTAAAATTTCTGAAATGTCAAGACATTCCATTAACTGATGCTAAATCCTGTCAAGATGCTGCACTATGCATTTATTTTAACAAGTTTAAGCCAGAGTTATTCTTCCCAGGTGTCTCTTTTGGATTTTCTTTGCATTTGGAAAACTGTCAGACATTATCTGCAAAGACTTCTGTCAGCAGAGGCTCACAGCAGTGAGCTCTGTGAAATAGGATGTCTTATGAAACATTTTGGAAGTTGAGAAAATAATTTTTTTTTTTTTTGCTCTGCCTCTCTATTTCCATGTTCCTTTCTTTGGTCCTACTTCTGTGAATCACATGCAATCTCAAATCTCATGTATTGTTCCACAAATTCACACAAGAAATTTGTCAAGTTTGCCAAGAGAAAAGGGGGAAATGATCCAGGCAAGACAATGCATGAAAAACACAAACTATAAGCTGTATCATGCTTTAGGATTACTCGCCGAATGCTATTTCTGCACCGAAAAACCTAAACACGGCAGCCGTGCCGACCGAAACGTCATCCGATCCCGCGGTGCCAGTGGTGATGCATCCCTTACCTTTATGTGCGTGCTGCTGCTGCAGAGTGGAAGTATCACAAGGTTTTGAGGAGTCTGGGACAGACGCTGAACAGCAGCCCTGGTGAGGGTTTGGCTTTTATCTGCAGGTGGGTGGAGCTGCTCGAGCTGAGAGAGAAGAGAAGCACTAGATCTGTCCATGTATGTGAGAGAGAGAGAGAGAGAGAGAGAGAGAGAGAGGGAGGGAGGGAGGGAGGGAGGAAAACAGGGTCTGTGAGAGAGAGAAACCACTGCTGGGACTACATGTTTGCAGCATTAGAGGTTATTATATACAGAAGCAAACTGAGGGAAAAGAGGAAACCCAATCAGCTGCGCAACTATATATCACAAGGAGGAAGATTCTCGTTTGACTTGGACGTCTTAGTGCATTCTTTGCATGCAGAAAGATTTAAGGGCATGGCCTCACTTTGGTTAGCAAGCGCTGGCTGAGGTCAAGATTGAGCTGAGAGGAGGGGTTTTTGTGACTACAACAGTACTCACACGGTAGTTGACAAAGCAAATCTCACCACAATGTCCATTTTTTTTGTAGAGGACTTTTAAACCAACACAGACAAAACAATGGACTTTGGTACTCCTCACATTTACTTAGTATAAGAATTGTTCTTTCGCCACATTTGAGCATTTGATCCATCGACTAGTGTAAAAGAAACTAGGAGTCTGCGGCCGTGCTGCTGCCTCTGTGAGGCTGTACTTCAGCACGCTAACATACTAACAATGACAACGCTAACATGTTCATGTCTAGCAGGTGTAATGTTTACCATGTTCACCATCTTGGTTTAGCATGTTAGCATGCTAACAACTGCAAATTAGCAGGAAACCCAAAGTATAACTGACGCTAATGCCGTTAGTTTTGCAAGTATTAGATAAATGAAAAAGTAAGACAAATTCACATTTTGACCGGATGATGGCGCTAAAGGAAAAAATAAGGGGGTCCCAAAATTAACGGCAATCCATTGGAGATATTTCACTCCGGACCAAAGTGGACTGACCGGTATTGCCATTCCTACAGCTAACCTTTCTATCTCAGTTATTGGCAGGAGATGTATTACAAATATATAAAACTTAAGACTCCACACTCAAACAGTTACTTGTTTGAATCCATTGTCCACCCAAGAAAATGAAGATGGGGATAATAAATGGGAGGGCTAAACTAAGCATTAAGGCTGCTCAGGCCTGCTCAAGTTTGCACGTACATGCAGCTCTGCAGTCCCGCGTGACTGAGTTCTTGGTATAAAATGTCAAAAATATTTCGCTCGTGTCCAAATTCTTCACTGCACTGAAGAAACAACCAGAGGAACAGAAGAGGGGAGAACATTCACACTCCGAACAGCTGGTTCACATTTGAGGAATTATTCTTTGTGTTTTTGTTTGTGTTGCTATTTTAGGTCTTTAACGTGTTCTCCTCGTGCAGGGATCGCTTAGAAAGAAAACATTTTGCCCCCCCCCCCGTCTGAGTCTACTGTCAGGGTCCTCAAGCTGAAAATCACACACAGTGCTAATTTGTGATTGCGCAATGAAAATAGTCTGGACTTCAGTTACTTCTCAGTTTATTTGGACAGAAAAAAAACATTGCTTCAGTAACCTAAAGACTGTACTATTGTTTTTTGTAATGGAGGAACCTATTTTTCATTTGTGACTGTTCGTCGTGAAGTCCGGAGAGCAGAAAGAGCAGAACAATACACCAGACAGAACAACAAGCAGTCAGCTGCATGGAAACACTGACCTCATACCTGTCTGCGTGCAGCCATCCCGGTCATGTAGTTATTAACCTGTTAGATTTCAAGGCCAAGTTACTGCAGCAACATGAACAGCACAGACAACCTTGGCGCTAACGCTAAGCTGTTTCCTGTTTCTCAATGAGCTCACTTTCATCTTGGGATTGGCAGCTCATAGTCATTTGTAATGATAACAGGTGGACGCACTAACGATAGCGTTGGTTTAGTTTGTGTTTTGCATTTGGTCCTTAGTTTCTGTCAAGTGAGATTAATAACCGAGACTCAAGTTTCGGTCTAAAAAAATTGACTTTATCCACGGATCTCACTCTCCGAACTAAAAGCGTGCCCTGTCAAACAGCCCAAACCTTTTCCTAATGTTGCAGCGGCTATGAATGGCTTCCGTGCGATTGAGAGAAATGCGATTAATCCAGTCACCGTGAATATAATTTGTCGGTAGGCACAGACTTCATCCGCCATTTGGCAAGAACCAGAAACACGTTGTGCTCCAAAACCAACACTGCGCTAACATGAAGTGACGTGGACATTGGAAAACCGTTTTAAATTTCTTTTCCTGGCACCTCGCTCTTACATTCTTACAGTCAGGGGACTCGTTTATCTTTGACTTTACGATTAATTGGTTTTATTGTTGTGATTCTCAAAGCTTAAACACGGAGGCATAATCTTGACATTTAAATGGTTAGTGTGTTTATATAGTCCCGACTCAAAGGTCTACATACTTTTGTCAGCATCGCACGGTATATACTATTGGTGTCGTGTCAGCAAAGTTCACAATATTCTCTATTGATTTTAGATTTTGAAATTTTGAAAATAAATGATATTAGCTTGATAATAATGTTTTAATCAGGTCTCTCAACCCTCAAAGGAAAATGCTGCAGTTGTATCTGAACAGACATGTAAATGTAAAACTATGCACGCATGATATTTTGAGTACAGTTGCCCAAACTAATTAAATTTAATCCTACTCTGCTTTGGCTGCCTCAAAGGCTTCCAAAGTAAATACATATGCCAGGGTCAGTCATTTCTTTCACACATGGGACATTAACAACTGTATTTATGATATAAGACAGTTTGTTTGCTTAGTGGGTATTACCCAAAGAAAGAATGAAGGTAAAAGAAAGACGAGACCCGCTCGAAAACAGGAGGAGAAAATTCGACAGTGTACCCTGGCTTCAGTTCTGTCACCACGGATTCGAGTCCTCTCAGCTTCTGTACACATCGGCTGACTTTTTTTCCATTTAGCAGACCCGCAGCTGTCAACTTTGGCCGTCCACGGGACCCGTCTGTTAGAGCATCTCATAAAGTCACATAACGACGCAGAAAAATGCAGAACTTCCCTTGGTGGAGAGAGTGCTCAGGAAATAATTGAGCATTTAGCACTCAGGATAGGAAAATGGGATCAGCTGTGAAAAATGTTAAAGCTTGTCCATTACAGTTCTGTGCTTATAGGCTCTGGATAAAATTTAGGTGCTGACATTTCATTATAGATGGAAGAGAAGTAAAAAAAAAAAAAAAAAAAAGAAAAAAAGAAAAAAAGTAAGAATTCAGACCGGAGCCAATGACCTGTTGTGTGGGGTTGTGTTGAACGAGACCACTGACTTGGCAAATACATGTCAAAAGAAAAATGAGGAAGAGGGTTTTTCTTTTGTTGCGTTTTTGGTACATATATATGTGTGTATGTGTGTGTCTTTATACACATGTACTTTTTCGTGCATTCTGTCAGAAATACAAATTCTGAAAGCCTTGGACAGACAACAAAAAAACTGATCATTTTAGTTTAGAAACATCTGTTAGTCATCACAAAAGAAACATTACTCCATTTATGAATGTTTTAAAGTGGTGAACCTCATTGTGTTGCTCGCTAATATGCTACAGGCAATGAATATCCCTGGTGTGCCAAACGGTCAGAGGTAGATCTGAGAAACAGTAAAATCGTATCTATACTGTACCTCTGAGTCCTCATCCGTCATACAGGCCCTCTACTACGACTAACTCTTAAGCTGTGTGGAGAGATTTATGAGCTCTCAGTGGATTTCCTGTTTTGCCAGCATGAGATTTTTCAAATGTTCATACATCAAGCTTATATGAAAGGATTTCCTTTTGTCACCTCTTTTTGGAAAGTGGCCATTGTGGATATATGACACCTTTAAATTTTCCTACCACCCATTTTCTTGCTAAAAACGCCTCCCGGGTTTAATGTGATTGCACGTGTACATGCACTAATTCGGAAACGGCTAACAGAGCTCCGTCTGACAATCTGGATCTGCTTTTCGTCATTTGCGGAGAAGACTTTTAAGATTTTGGCTCAACGAGACTTCAGTCGTCAACAGATGACTATAGTTACGTGATGTCATTACATGAAATGATGCAAACTAAATACCGGTTACAGCTGTGGGGCAAGAAGGCTAATGGTCCCAATGCAATGAGGCAGAACTATGCATACGTTCCCAGTCACAACATACATATGCTATGAGGTTAACGTTATACATCAGTCAGCACGGTCTGCAGTACTTCCTCACAGTGAAACAAACAAGCCCACTGCTGGAAGCAGTTACTTAATGCGGTGACGCGCTGTTTGCTCTCTCATGACCACCTCTGAATTCTTCTGTCTGGCTGTTAATCCGGTCGTCTCAGAGGCTGCTTTGAGCCGAGGGTGCAACGTGAAATGTTCCTCTCCATCTTTGGTGGACGGTTTGAGAATTTGGCAGGAGGACAACGAGCGCAGAGCAACCGGATACAAAAAGTTCTGGAGATGACGGATTGTCTTCATCAAAGCCAGCAGGCTGGATGAATGGCACCAGACTTTTTAAAGAAAATCATTTAGCCCTCTGACTGATGGTGGTGGAGTCAGTCTTCAAGACAGCTTAATTGGCTGAATAGCACAAAACCTGTAACTTCTCCGATTAAAACGCTTAAAGCCCCATGAAATGAAAAATACACGTTCCAAGTTTTAATCCTGTCCTGTCCACGGATTCAAATGTTTGATGACTCATCCTGCTATCAGGGGTGTTTACCAATTTTGTGTCCAATAAAAATGCTTTCTCAAATTTTTACGTCCCATTGGGATGCGTACCTACTGCTGCCGAGTGTCAATCTGGCGAGGTCAAAGTTGCTTTTAGAGCAGAGGGGAACGGCAAAATCGGTTTATAGTTCCATGTGGGTTTATCGCTACGAGCAATTCACACTACGCAGTCATTTGAGCCGTATAAAAATACTGATTATAGCATTGTCACGTCTGCACAACATTGTCACATTGTCTAAACACAGTGTCACACATCTGTTGTGTGCTGTCTCGCTGCCCTGAGAAAATTTACAAGAACGTACGAGAAATCTGCCACACATGTGCTTGTAATATTCAAATTTCTTTCTTGGACTTTAACTTGCCTAGCCTAGCCAAACAGCAAATTGTTGTCAGTGTGACATAAGATTCACTGCTTCATGCAAACATCAGACAAAAACATCAGACAAAAACATCAGACGTGAAAAAGGTCAATTCCAGATTTTTTTTCCAATCCAAAATACCTCCTTGTATCTGCACAAGACCGGCAGTTCAGAATCATTTGATCTGAATTAAAGCTGCATTCCTTCGCTGGATTTGGAAACAAAATACGAAATATAGCGGGGACGCTTCAACGTACAGTGGTGAGAGGTAAGGTTTTTGAAATAATAAAGAGCCCTTACAAACACCAAACCTATATGCCTTGAAAGATCTAAACTGCAGTGGAAGTCAAATATTATCATTAACATCATAATACTGGTGGTGCCGCTTAGCATCGGAGAAACAACAAAATACTGTGTGTTCGTTTTGTCACTGTGTATTTTCCTTTGGTGAAGTCAGGCCGATTACAGAGCAAACCAAAGCACGCCAGTTCCATGTGATATCACAGGAAAAGGATCATTAGGTGCAAACCGCCTTTGCCAACATTTCCTCTGCTCATTAAGCTTGTAGTGAAGGCAGAAATAGTGGGGTTGTATGGGTGCACACCACCCTCACTCTGTGCTGTAAGTCTTCATATGTTATACCTCCTTTCTAGCTTCATCTGTGTCACTGCACTGGAAATATGTGGAATGTGTATGGATACCGCTGTGGATGGCGGCCACGCTGTAGATCCCTTCCTGTTTTAATGTTTTCCTTACTATGATGCAATCGTCTGGGTTGAGCAGACCAGGAAAACTTAATGATTTTACACCAACTTGCTGGCTGAAGTCATTTGGTTCTGGGAGTATTTCAGTGTAATTTTACATACGGCTACACTGTTAGATATGATCAGTTTGGGATGCAAAATGGTTCCAGATGAGTTGTTATTAACTTTTGTTGGCACACCCACCTTTCCCTGACTAACAATAGTATTATTGATTTCCTACATTTCCCAGAATGCAGCCCCTAAGAGAGGCCCATTACGAGTGGAAATAAAGAGAAAAATAGGATATAATGTACAGCAGCAAAACAGGTGGAGGAATGCAGACTAGAACACAACATCTATGTCAAAGAGTTGTGTCTATGTCTTTTTTTTTTCTTGAAAAGGATACTTCAACGATTTCCTACCACTGCTCCATAAAGATGGGAGACAAATTAAAAAAGGTCAAAATCAGTGCATCAGAGGCCGACGTATCTTGACTTGACTAGTCTCTAATATGGCTCAAGCTCCAAAAACACTAGATGCTATTTTGCCCATAATTCCACCTGATAACATCTGTTGTTACACTGCATATGGGAATTGGCCGCAATTATCAGTTTCTGACTTGTAAGTGCAGTGGTGGTCACGGCAACGTCCAAGTCGTGGTTATGACTGGGAAACTTGGATGTTTCTGGAAACTCCAATATATCTGACTTGGTGCCAAATAGGATGGTGCCTGAGAGGTCTGTCATTCAGGTTGATTAAACCCACATTTAACGGACGTAGAACTATATTGTCAACGCATTCGTTTCAACCTCGCTGCCTGTAAATGCCTAACAAACTACATACTCACTACATACAGTTTGTAACGCATACTTTCAGTAAAAATAACCATCTCAGATGTGACAAAGCTCCTCCAGAGCCACAAAAGACATTATACAACTGTTTCCACAGGCTGAGCAGTACTCTATGGAATGAGGAAAATGATGTGGATAATTGATTGAGTTCCACTTAAATTTCTTTTTGTCTAAAAAGAGAAAGCACCCACACAGTTAATTCAGGTGTGTCAAAAGCTCTCCATCAATAGAGCTTTTGTGTGCTCTTTCATGGCCTTATGTGCCTGTGTTTCTGGGAAGGCATGTAATGAGTTACTAACACGAATAGAATATTACATTATGAAAATGGTGAATATGATCCATAACTATTTACTTTTTCTACTTCTCTGCAGCCTGTCAGTCACCAACTCCTCCACGCTGCCTGGCTGCCGCCTGGTGCGTCCATGCCCACGCACACACAAACACACGTACCTGAACACACCTGCCTGCCAAGAACATTTTATAGAGGAATTTGACTGGACTAGACGGTAATTAGATTAAAAGCACCGGAAAAATTGGTCAGTTTTAGTATTTCTCATATGCATACTAAAAGAAAAGAAAGTACTTACTGTAAGACTACGCATCTAATTTTGAACCTTAGCCAATAATGTATTTGTATTGGACATTATAGTGAAATTAAAAGTCCATATTACTGTTTTTTTTTTGTTTTCTTTTATACTATTTTACATATATATGCAAGATAAGGACATTTAGACCTAACAGCCTATTTTTTTACCTATTTTTTTGAGTCCCAAGAATTAATAACAGATTAAAGACTAAATATCTCATTTTATCAGAGCCTTTAAATCAGTTTGGACTTGATGATTTCCTCTCTTTAACATTTTGGAATTTATGGTCTCTAATAATGTCTATACTGGAGCCAAAACTCTAGCATCTTTTCCATGCCATATGCACAGAATTATAGCACTTTCTCCACTTTTATCCACATTATGTCAACTATGCTGTCATCTGACTCTGAGCACACTCCATCGGCCTTGGACATGAAGGTAATCTCTGTCCGTCAAGATTACTGCATGTATACGAGAGAATACCGCAGCTTTAGGAGCAACTCCCTCTCAAATGTTTTATTTATTTGGCTGCACGTTTGAGCCAAAGGCTTTGGGCTTGCGTTTCATTCCTCTGCTGCCCTTGGAACGGGGGCCAGATATGTGTGGACTGGAAACCCCCGGTGCTTGATGGTGGGGAAGTAAATTAATCAATTTTAGGTGGATCCAAAAAAGAGCTTGCTCACAGCTCGAAAAGCCGCTGAGTCATTGTCTGTTTATCTGGACTGTAGTCTGGCCAAAGTCTGGGCCCACTGGGTTTGGGGCAAATGTTTGAGTTTGCTCAGAAGTGAAACTTGTTGAAGTGACACATAACTGAACAGAACATAATTTCCATTCTAATAAAGCTATTTCTCAGTGTCAGAACTGAATTTGAACTTTTATTAACAGTGGTCCATGGTGGAGTTGTAACTTTTAACATAGTTTTGCTATTGGTACATAGCCAACGTAGCACAAGTAGCAGCCTCTTCAGGGCAGACCGGAAGCGACAGTAATATTTCTTCTAGACTGATAAGTAATACTAATGTTGGCTATATCAACAGCAAGACATACAAATAGCTCCTTTAAATCTCTACAATGGTAAATGACTATCTTTCAATGCTAAGTCTGCACCTTAATGATCCTGATATGCAAAACCCTGCAGACTACTTAATTAGCATAGTCATTGTATATAAATCGCTTGGATTCAAATTTGAAATGTACTAATATTTTAAATTTACCCAATCTGTTGTTTAACGGAGCAAAGAGATTTAAACTGAAACTGATTTCAACTTTTTGACAAATAAATAAGCAAGAGACCAGAAAGTATTCAGTACTAAAGGTTTCAACACAAAGATGTGATTCTTTCACCCTCATACCAGTATTTCTTTTGCAATGCAATTATAAAAGGATCCAGACGGCATGAAACAGAACATAAACATGAGTTTAACAGCAGTTCCTTTGGGAGTAGTAACAGAGCGGGTACAGCACAGTGTGGATTCAGGAATTAGGCCGCAACAAGAACTCATCATGTCCAGGGGATCGAATAAATATTGGCTTTGAACACCATACAAGTGGTGTACAACTCTCCGTTCTCACACTTTAATAACCTGAAATATGGCTAAAAATAAGACTAACAACATGGTAAAGTCTGTACATCCAGGGTAAAGGTAAATGTTTTCAAAATGAAGTGAACCCCTTTGTCTTTATTCATAGCTTGCACTCCACTGTTAGTTTTGTTCTGCTGTTTATGCTTTAGCTTATTCTTATCATCTGTTTCATTTTGCTTTACTCTTTTTAAAACTTATAAATGTTTATTAGCTTTTTATTCTGCCTTGTGTTTCTTTCATATCCTGCCTTTATGTCTTATCCAAAACACTTACGTAACACTATGTTAAATATGAAAATAATTGTGTTTTACTATTATGTAAAAGACCAAACAGCCTTGTTTGAAACTTGCTTTTTCTTGTCTAAGATATTCTGGGTTGTGTTTGAAATACCTGCATCTAACATACCTGCCAAAAGGTAGGCTATGTTGGAAGCATGCAAGGTATTTTTTACTGACTGAATGATGTAGTTTGATGTCTGAGATTTGGCTTCATTACTAGCGGGTCTAAGTCGATCCTCCGTACCCCAATGAAGCCGCAAGTCTGAGGAAAGTCTTGTTCGAATCAGCAGTTGGACAAAGCAAATTTTAAACCACTGTAAATATATTTCATTGGAATCACTGCAAAGTCCTCCAAATAAAAACAAAAATGTCGCTTCTAGATGTTCTCTAGAACGACACATAGAGGACACATCATGTCCGGTCTTTGATCTTGTAACTGCAGTACTTTAATAGTCGGAATATTTTGGTGTGCGCACACTTCCTTTCATTTTCTAATGTGATTAAGCTCATGTTATTCCTCTGGAGTCAGGACTGGCAGCCGTCTGACATTCATGTGTCTGGAGATGAAGGTATGAAATATCACAGCTTGAAAAACTGGACAAGGAGTCAAACTCATGCCTCTTTTCCATGAAACAGGACTGTCAGAGCTGTCCAGACTAATTCAAAGATAATTTTCACATGAATGATGGATTTCTTTTTTCCCCACCTATTATTTAGGGCATACTGTAGTGGGTGGGTGATGGGTAATTTGCAGCACACATTACAGGCTTTGAACTATGAAGAGCACCAGACCACAGGTATTTCAGACCCATGTTGTGAAACAGTTGAAAGTATCATTAGAGAGTCTTGTCATGTGTTTTCAGGAGCATTTGTCAAGTGAGGGAGCGTGATGTTGAACAGAAATACTTTTTTTGTGCATGTGATTGAGGCCAAAAAAAAAAAAACAGCTGAATTCCTTCCTGCTTGTGTGTCAGATAAAGCCACAAAGCCCTGTTTTATTTCTGCACTTGGCAAAATATTTGCATTAATATCTTCAAAACAGGCTCACTTTTACGCCTCGCCAACCAGACCAGGACGCCGCGTTCGCCAGCATCAGAAACTGAACGTTGATCCCAGATTCTGTCTATTACGGGTTTATACTGAGACATTCACACACATACACACAACTCGACGTCTATCCAAAGTTTCTCAGACACCGTTAAGACAAACAGGCTGCAGCCATAACACCAAAGCCATTTTGAGTTGAGTTCATGTATGTGTGCGTGTGGGTGTGCGTGTGTGTGCGTGTGTGTGCGTGTGTGCATCCAGAAACAGCAAAACTGAGCCAGGCCAGAAGCAGCAGAAGTTGAAGCAGACAGTGCAAACAATTCCCAGCATTCCTCTGAGGAGCAGCGTAAACTGACCCTAGCCCTCCTTTACCGCACAGGCTGAGACACTGATGCCTGAGTGAAGGGGTTTGGTTGTGGGATGGCCCTCGAGTATGAAGCCTATAAGTAACAAGCAGGGAGATGTGTCTAAATTAGTCATCGACACATGCTGTAATCCCTCCTGTCTTTCGTGCCCTGCCTACTTCTATTACTAAGATAAATTAAATCAAATACATTCTTTAAAGGCTTACTATCGTGCAACCCCCCTCCCCCACATCACCACCTTGACCTCCAGAGTGTCCAGGCAACACAAAGTTTCAACCAACCACCTGCTGGCTCCACTCCACCACCACCAGGGTCTAGACTCTGAAGGATACTGTCCTCTCTCGTATCTTCTTTCGGGCCTACGCTTCACTTCCATTGTTGGAGCCTAACCGCCGACAGGTCGGTTGTTTGTTTGGGGGCAGAAACTCAAACTGCCCGACTGTCACACTTTCACCAGCTCGTCACACTCACTATGTTGCTTTTTCAACTGCTCACTTACAGCTCTACGGTATGTTACACAGTGAAGGTTACACTGACCTGTTGCTGTTTTTTATTATCCAGCAAAATGACTTCCAGAGATGGAAACAGCTGATGTCAGCCATCTCCGGGAGACTTTATCAACTCCATTAGGTCTCACAACTCAATGCTACAGTGTTGATGAATTCGTCTCGACCTGCCTCGCATCACATTGATGTCGGGAGGATTCTGGCAGCTTCACAGGAAGTGTGAAAGACATATGTCGTTTCAAAGATGAGGATGGAGAAAGAGAGGGAGAAAGACAGAGTCAAAACAGAGACGGAATAATAATAAGAACGTAGCCAGACCAGAAAAGGAGAATGAAAGGCAGAAGGCTACTGTTGGTCTTTGCAGTGGGTCTGGGCCTCCTCAGCAGCTCGGTTCAGGCCCCTGTTTGTCCAGCTTTGACGGGCCGAGCGCGCTCTCTCTAGATTTGCCAGGAGGACTAGTTTTTATTGGCTGAGTCAAGCCACTTGCAGGGGGATTACACACAGACTGTGTTGATTGAGAAAAAGTTGTTGCCTCCAAATTTATGACGACTGTTTGTTAAAGTTTACAGCTGATAAATCCAACAAGTCACAAGTTTGTCTGCCTGTCATGGGAGAATGGACTTTGTATCCAGTAACCTTTTGCCTTATGATCCCTCAAAATAAGGTAATGTCTGCTCAAGACTTGTCGTCACCGGGGTATGTCATCTATAAATGATTTTATAAAGTAAATCTTTTCAATGTTTCTGAAGTAGAGGCGCCACCAAACAAGTACTTAAACAAATCAACTTTGTAAAAAACATAAAATCAGTATTCAAAATATGAAATATCTGTCAACAGCTACGCCTAAAATATATCTTGTCAAATGTGATATAAGTCATTAGAAATAAATTTAGACACCATATTATAATCACGCAGGTTGTTTTCTTGGGAAGAGAAGGGGCTGACATGCAAAATCTTAATGAGAATCTGAAATTTGATACACCTCTTTTCCTTAGTAAAAGTAAACTGCAACATCTGAACAAACATATAGACATGATAGTGTGTAACGCGGGACACACACAATGAGGCACACACTGTGTAACACGTCTGGCGTGGGTTGCCCTGTACAGTAGATTCGAGTAATCCTGCGTGCGAGAATTCACGCTCAAATGATTGAAGTGAACTCGAGTCTGTTACATGAGATAGAGCAGGCAGAGGGACTAATTGACTACAGGTGTGTGGAGGCAGTTTGCCTCCTTTTTTGGGCTACTGGTATTTATAGCATTTTTCACATGAGCTGTTCAAAAAAAAAAAAAAAAAATGCTGGGAAATCTTGTGAATATCTTAATGTCTGTCAGGGTACAGTATGTGCCTCATTCGGGCCGACCGAACAAATATGTTGGCATTTAAGTGAAAGATGTGAAAGGCCAGCATCATCGTACACGTCTCTTACCTAGTTCCGCCATTTTGGAAAATACAGTTACACGAGAAGACCGGTAGCATTTCATATCAGTAAGTAAATACGCAACCACAGCCAGCAGTGGGAAGTTTAGCTTAGCTTAGCATAAAGACTGGAAATAGGGGGAAACTGTTAGCCTGACTCTGTGTGAAGGTAAATAAATCTGCCTACCACGTCTCTAAAGCTCACTAATGAACATGCTATATCTTCTTCAGTTATATTGCACACACTGTACATATTACAGTTTGTTTGCGTACATATGCATTTATATATGTAGCTCTATATCATCCTTGTAAATATAATTTCATTATGGTTTAGCTCTACAAGAAAGAGAATAAGCACATTTTCCAAAAGATGTAATTATAGTTTTAAGATTCTTTAAGATTCATTTTATAAAATCAATGGATATTTGGATGGAAGTTTTCAGAAACAGTTTATACTTATAGGAATAAGAGCCTGGGCTTTTTCAAAGTGGTTTTGATGAAATACATACACCTTGTTACCTCCAATATTTGCCTGACCGCCTGACAACACTGTGTTCATGCCTGCACACTTCACCGCTCTACTTCCTATTATAAACTGATGGTGAAATTCTGTGGTGGATTATTCCTGTAATGTGATAATAATGCTCCCCGTGGAGAGCTTCCCTTTTCACCCTCGTCGAGAGAGGTCAGCAGGGAGTCATTGTGGGCGGATGCTTGTTTGACAAGAGGGTTTGGGGACTTGAACTATGCTGAAGATTGTTCTCCTTATACGTTCACTATCCACAAATTGCCTGTGCGTATGCAGGCATTGTCCAAATGTTTAGTCTAATGCATTTTATTTTTCATTTTGGTTCCCAAGCAGCTTCCTTCCTGTTCTCCTTTCCTGGTGGATGCTGTGCAACAGAACAAAACAAATGAGTTCAGTAACGACTGCTTTGCCATTTCTGCTCTCACTACTCTTACTTTTTCACCTCCAAATTATTCATGAATTTAGATATAGTTATTGCTTTCTACTTTTGCCAGTATTTTTCCAAAGCATCCACATTATTTCAGACCGTTTCCTCCGATGATTCAACCAAAGCTCTTTGGTGTCTGCGGTCATCTCAAACCACATCACAGAGACGCATCCTCTTGAGAAGTGCTCTCTCGGTTTGGGATTTAAGTGGAACTGGCGTAAGACCTGAGCAGCAGGATTCACACTTTGCCTCCACACTGAGATTTGGATGCATTCAGTGAGTGCAAACGTGTTCCAGCCTTCGCTAGACTTGGCGCGGCGGCTCATACATGTGTCACAGGCCTCACCTCCTCCGGTCTGAGCCCTCCCTCTAACTAATGTTCTTTTACAGGGTTTTCCTTGGCAGGGGAGTGGGGACCGTCTTGTTTCGGTGTCCAAGCTAAACAGAGAAATGTTACGGGGGAGGACAGATGGTCCGCGACGGCACGCAAGGAGTCTGACACTAAATAACTTTGTCACACCAAAGACAGTCTGCTGTTGTGCTCTTTAACCTCGTCACTAGTGCTTTAACAGATGTTATTCCTCTATTATAACATTTGCATCTTCATGTACAGTATTTCTACACTGTGGCATTGCTGCTTTTACTTCATCAGAGTGCTTCTTCCACAACTGCCCCTTTTCCACCTAAAATGCTGTGTGCACCACTATAAATAGCAAATATGGATCATTCTTCACTAACTCACTCAGGTTTCTTTTGCCCCCTGAGGCCATAAGATTTCTATCCACTGAAATTACGGTAAAAACATCGACCATCGTCCCACATCTTAATACATGTCTACCATGCACGGTATTGTCCTAACAATAACTGCACAACTATTTTACTGTATGATTTAATTCTAAAATATTTCATATCGGGCTGAAACTAATGATTATTTTCATTATGGATTAATCTGTTGGTTATTTTCTCAATTAAAAAGTCAGAAAGTAGTGAGACAGTAGTGAGTAGAGGTATTTTGCATTAAATTTGCTTAAATACCTATATTACAGTATGCCTTCAAACCAAAAACTACATTTTAGATATTACATGATGATGATGATGATGATGATGATGATGATATACACACGCTTGGCTTGGCTTGATTTAAAGGTGTTAAAAAGCCAAAAGGCACCGATATCCTCACTTCACCTTGTCATCTGATTCACCAGAATCACGTCATCAGCTGTTACAATATGTAAAAATCTACATATTTAGAAAGACTGAAAAGATATGCTGTGGAAGGTTAACATTCGTAGCACTGCCCCCTGGTGGTGGCTTACTATAAATGCATGCAAAGAAAGAGTAAAGGGGACAATTGATTATGTAGCATGCTGTAAATGTAGCAGTTATCAATACACAGTTAAATGTGAGCATTCCTATGGAAACCCAGCAGTTTTAGTCATATATAGTTACTTATAGGGCATCATTATACACTTGCAAGCACTTTATATACAAAAACTACACAATGATATGATGCCACTGATACAATAGCTGCTGTGTATGCCTATTCTGTAAAAAGGAAAAATATTAAGTGGTCACTTCGTAAGTGCCTAAATACAAAGGGAAGTATATCCAGCCACAAGGCAAAAGACGTGAGCAATTTGTATATAATCCATGACCCACAATTCCTTGGGCCAGGTCCCAGCTGTCTGCCTGGACTCCGTCCGTAAACAAGATCTGATTTCTGAAATTGACGTACTTGAGGTAACATTCCCATGCCTCGATTCTGAAAAGTAGTTCAGGGTTCCAGGTTTGGCAAACACAAGCAGAAGGACTTGGAGCCACGGAGAAGGAAACAGAAATAAGGCAGGAATAACAGAAAAGAAAAAAAAAAGAAAAGATTAACTCTCTGTAGCCAAAACTGAGCCCATTTTCAGAATAAACCCATTGCTCATGATACGTTTTTTTGGAGAGGTAAAGTGGCTTCATTAATATTAGACTATTAAACTTAATTGCAGGATATGGATCCACGATTCCCACCCTGTGCTTGTATTACTTTGGTCTTGGCTGGGTTGTTTTGCTTGACCATCAGACAAATATCTGTGTGTACCCATAGTTGTGAGGGAAAGAAGGGCAATCTCTAGTCAGGTTCTGGGGATTACACAGACTGAAAATGAGCCTCCCAGATTGCGGGAAAAGTCAAGGATCAAGGTGGAAAAATAGAACAGAACTTCTGCTGTGAAGTTAGATGTTACTCCAGCTGTCATGACTGCAGCCGTTTGTGGATCAAATCCTGGCAAATGACAGACAAATATGACCGTCAGTTCAAACTTAATTTGTAACCTAAGAAGGTGCCTCGAAACATTCCTTCTGTCAGCACAATTTTTTCCCACTACAGACTTGGACGGCGAACGTGGTGTGTTTGGTTTCTTCCCCGCTCAGACCGATTGATAGTTAATGTAAGATTAACAACGTTACACCCAAATTGCCACTGGGCTGTCCAAGAATTACTAGAGGGAAATTACGACGCTCGAGACTCATTTCCAACTGTGACAGTGAACGAGAGAGATGAGGTGTGATAAAACGTCTGCTGGCTCTGAGAGAAATTGGGTTTAGTTTAGGAAACGTCTCATAAACTCACATAATCAAAAATATTCTCTGCATTACCGCATGCTGATCTATGATTAGATTTGAATTACTAATCTACAGACACAGAAAAAAAACACGAGTAACATGGGCTCCAGGGGCTGATTTGTAAAAATAGAATGGAGGAAGTGACTTCCCTTTGAACCACAAATTAAAACACATCACATGTAATTCAGTTTGTCATGATGGTTTGGGCTTCAGGCCCTTGTGCTGACAAGTTTTCACTCTTCTGAGCTGTCCTGGAAGAAACATTAATCCTCAAGTCAGTTCTTATGCTGCTGCTCTGTAGCTGACTGACCTTTGACCTCTCTTCATAAACTGGGACATATATATATATTTTTTTAACATTACTTAAGCATAATTCCTCATGACTGCTGTAACATCATTCATAAGCCATGTTTGTGGTACACAGCTTAGCATAGGTTTCACACCAGTGAACACAAAGACCCATCTACTGTTGTGAAAGTTTATTTCTTGTACAAAAATAAAAAGGCAGACAGATCCTTACAATTAGACAAAACTATATACAACATTTCTAAAATCTCAAGGTCATGAAGCAAAATACTGGACGAGTCAAAATTTGACCTGATGATGGATGAAAAGCAAAGGACAAACCACAGGTGCAAATGTCATGGTGGTGCCAGGGTCGTCAGGATCACCAAAGGATTCAGCCAATGGAAACTACTGATATCTGTCTGAAATTTCATGGCAGTCCATCCAACATTGAGATATTTCAGTCTGGGGGAAAAAAAAAAAAAAAAAAAAAAAAACCTTCAACTCCTGCTTGCTATCCTCTTGGATCTTCTCAGACCAACGTTTTGTGCCTCCTCTCCAGCACCAGCTGGGGCCACAGGGTGGTTTGTTGCATCTTGTGGTTTCTCTGTAGGTTTTCCTTTTCTCCCCTTTCCTCGGTGTTTCACTCCTTTGGTCTTGATCTGCACCTCAAGAGCTTCATAGGCTTCCTGTGGAAACATACTGCTTAGTTAGAGTACCAGATGCAACTTTTTTTCTTCCCTCAGGACAATGTTTTGCAAGAGTTTAGACCAAAAATCAGTGGGTACAACAGATCAGATTCTCACCTCTTCTTGTGCAAGTTCAGACTTCAGGTCAGATAACTGGAACATTAACCTCTGTATCTTCAGCTGAAAGCAAAAAAAAAAAAAAAAAAAGTAAAAAATTATTTAAATTTAATAAAATATTTAGCAAATTGGAGCCGCTCTTACCTGTTCAGTGGCAATTTGTTTTTCAAGCCGCCGTCTCTCTTTAGTCGCATTCTTCCTTCTATCGCAGATGTTTTTTTTTTTTTTTTTTTTTTTTTTTTTAAAAAACCTTTTTTTTTTTTTTTTTTTAAAGAATCCATGTTAGTATTTGGTCCTGAATTTTCCATGGATGTTAAAAATAAATACCTACAGTGCAGCTGGACAATTGTCCACAGTAGTAAAGCTATTGAACACCTGCAACTGATGGAAAAGTGGAATCCTGGAGCCAATCAATAAGCAATCAGTGTTGTGAAGGGGACAGTGTGAAGTTTTGGGGCCTCTTTAGCTGTCAAGCTTTGTGTGTTTGAGCTTCTCCCACCAGCACATGAATGCACTGAAATAGAGGACTACACACCTGCTTATTCAAGGTATAAAAATAAAAGAAGAACTCAGCATAGCACCGTCTTTACAGGAATATCTACAGTAGACTAAAAGCACATGTTTGTGTGTTAGCAAAACAAAGTGAATAGTCTACTACCAGTGTAAACACTGGCATGATGCTTTCAAATGCAACACTGGCTAACTTCAGTGACTCAAAATGTGGCACACACTGCTTCACCTATGCAAGCTATTCATTACTTCTTTGCCAGCATCTTCTCCATCTGACTGAGTTCGGTCCTCTTCTCATCCATGGCCCTCTGGACTTGTTCTTTCATCATCATGGCCAGGAGAGCCTTGGCATCCAGGTCCATGAACTCGGCCGATGGCGATGTCATTTTGAGGACCACTTGTGCGCACTCCGTGAGCTCTTCACAGGATGGGAGCTGACGGACACAACAACCGATGCATCAGGATCAGCAGGATGAATTTTTGTTTTCTTTCCAACTATATTTCACATGTAAGGAACCTGCACACTTTTATTAGTATGTGCTATGTTTGAGAAACCGGCCATTCTGCAGGCTCAGTGGGCTTGTGTTTGAAGTTGTGGATCCAATCTACCTCTTAACCTTTGTTGGACGTTATCGCCTCTCTGGTTTTTTGTGAATTTCCACTGAGCGTTATCTAACAGACTGTAAATGCCAGAGGAATGATCGCAAAGGATCCATCATCTTCAGCTTCACATTTATAACTTTGTTGACCTTCCAGGGGAAAATAATGCCATTTTAGAGGCAATATAAAATGCTAGTAAAAATGCCTGTAACAGACACAGGCTTGAACATTGAGAGAAAGTTATTATGGTGGTAAAAAGGTCAGATGTGCCCTAGTAGCTATACAACTGCCTTTGAAGCCTCGAGTTAAGATTTTTTATTGCTAAACTTGCAGTGAAAAAATATGCTTGATTTCTTACTGAATAGTTGACGTTTTGAAGACAAGGATTTCACAAGATAAAAAGGGTAACTTGTCTGAGTTTTGTGATCTTCTCATCACCTTTCCTGCTTATTGTAATTCAAAGAGAGGCTCACCTTGTTGAGTTCAGCCTGTGCCATGTCCCTGGAAGCACACGCCTGCTCAAAGGCCATCGTTTCCTTTTGCAATGACCTCCGCACCTCTTCCAGCTCTCCCTGAGGGCAGTCACAATATCCACATTTCATCAGCAAACTGACATCTCAGTAAAAACAACAACAAAAAAAAAAAAAAACCTGTACACAAATGATCGCATTCACAGTGCAACTGAGGAACATGACTGTAATCAAGCAGCATGCAGTGAGAAGGCCAGAATTACCTCCAGTTTTTTAAGGCGCTCTTCTTCTTTCATCTTCATAATAAACTCCAAGTCACCTGCTGTCAGCTGATACCCCTTCATCCCTTTCAGCATGGAGTTTAGGTAACCAGTTTCCAAAGTACTTTCTGAACAAACAAGGAGAGAGAGAGGACAAAAACATCATGTGCAGGAAAACAACCTTGGAAGTAAAAGTGGTGCTTTACAAGCTTTCACATCATTTCAACACTGAACCCAAAATGTATGTTTTCAAGAACGTTTCTGTCCCTATGCGATTTGCGAGGAAGCTTAAAAGCAGCACAACCAACAAGGCAACTAAAGGGAGCAGACTATATTCTTTAGATCAATATTTTTGTACCTGTTCTTTTCTCAGGAGTGCTGACATCAAGCGTCCTGTTCAAGTCGTTGTATTGATCTCTGGCACCTGTCTGCTGATAAGAGGATAACAGATTTAATTCCATTCAAGTTAGGTACAGTTAAAGAGTGGCGGTGAAATAATGGACAATCTCTGAACGTACCGCCGTGTTCTCCTGTGGTTCCTCAAGACTTTCATCTGAATCTTCATCAAGATCCAGGCGTCTCTTTACATCTGACAGAGGAGTCCTTGGAAGCTGTTGGCCTGTTGGGATGCAATTCCTTCCAAGACTGCTGCCGCTCAGAATTTCATAATCTCTGGCTGACATGTCGGAGCTTGTCTCGACTTCAAAAAAGCAAAACGCTGCAGGTGCTGTACATGTAGGGCTCCGTTGTTTGTTTTCTTCACAGTCCCTTTCATTTCAACAGGTGGAGTGGCTGTGTTTTAATCACTGCTTCATCACGTGCGCACCTGTGGCTTAAAGTCAGGCGATTACTCCTTTTGACCAGTAGATGGCGACATGTTCTTTTAGTTTTGAAGCACAGGTCAAAATGGATGAAAGCAGTTTTTTAACTTGAGATAACACACAGCTCATTTTATATAAGGCCACCAAAGGCAGTCAAACTTTAGCATCATTTAAACAGCTGAAACTTAATGACTAATGCTTTAATTTTTAAAATAGAGGCTGCTTCTATTATACTAATTATACTACTAGACTGCTACTACTAATTTACTATTTATGTATTTTTAATACATTTTAATAATGTATTTTTAGATGAACAAAAATACATAAAGGGCAGTGGTGGAATTTGACTCAAGTATATTTACTCACGTACAATTTATACTTGCACTTAAATTACATATAATAATAATAATAATAATAATACTACTTTAGTGTATTGTAGAGGTAGATATTTTACTTCACCGTTATGTGACAGACTTGAGAGCTATAATTACTAGTTAACCTGCAGATTTAGATTTTACGTGAACAAAATATGATCTCTTATAAAATATTAGCATCTTAAAACTTTATCTTAACAGATTAAACTACTAAAGTATAAATTAAGTAAAGGTAAAGGATCCAAAAGACGTGTGCCTCCACTGCAAAAGGAATCACATTAAAACAGCCAGACACAGATACACCAGTAACAGTTTCACCGTCCCAGTTCTCTCATACAATGTTCAGACCTGCTTTAACCGCATGTGTCAGACACAGTGATAGGCAGGTGTGCAGGCAGACAGATGGATCCTGATACAAAATAGCCAGATAGCCAACCAAAACCCTGTCTATCTTTAAACTGGTGGTGTCACACTGCCAGTCCCACATGTTTTGTGGAGCTCCAGGAACTCCAGGAGGAGAGCGCTGAGTCGTAAATACCTCTGTTTTTAAACTGCCCGCTCCCATAATGCCGAGGCAGAGAGGAAGGAGGAAGAGGGTCAGAGAGTGTGTAAGATAAATCGGTGCTTTATGACACTGTCTTGGCAAAGAGGAGTGGAAAGTATTTGCATGGTTTTACATTGCGGCTAACAAATCATTCCTCAATAAAAATCAAATTCAAAATTACTTTTCTCATCTTCTTCATACCGACAATTCCTCTGTGGTGTAAGGATCTCTGTTTGCTGTGTATCTGTTATTTCAGTGGGAGGAAATATTAAACAGAGAATCCACTGTTACTTTCTGAAGACTTTACAGCAGTTTCCCTCCAGAAGAAGTAAAATGTCTGTTTGAAAGTGCTCTGGGTGACCTTAAAATCACTCATATTCTTGTAAGATTGAATGCAGGATTCATTCATCCAAAAAAGTTACCTGAAGTTAATCCAGCCAGTGATTATTTTTTACATCACGACCTCTTTGGGAAAAGAATTTCGCAATGTACAAATGTAATTTCCAGGAGACTGGCTCTACCAAACTTCCATTTACATCTAAATCCTCTCACACATCCTTCAGACCATCACATACTCTCTCTAAAAGCCTTGCACGCACATGCGGTGACATAAAACAAATCCACACTGGCCACTGTGACCCTGTAAAAGCTCTCCAGTGCCGATAGAAGTGTCCTGAAAGGCCATTTACAGCTGCTCCGACATGTAGCGTATTGAACAGGCCAAGCAGGCAGGTCGTAAAGGGACTGATAAAACAGCTCCCTGGTGGCTGTGGATGTAAGATAAAGGGAGGACTGGACAGGCACAGGTGCTCTGACTGACTGAGGGATAGAAAATAAGATAGAGGAGGATGGAGAGTTTTTGTTTTTTCTTTTTAACCCCCAAGAAACAACAGAAATGATGTAATTCACTGCAGTGTGGTGTGGAAAGACAGCATGAGCCTGTTGAAAGTGTTTGTGTCTGAGTCTTGGTTCACTGATGGAGCAAATTGTGACACATGTTGCTAATGAAAATCAGCTTCAGTGTCTTTATAATAATGTAGATGATTTGACTGGAGGTTTTTAGTTTTCACAACACGATTTAGGATTTAAGAAATCCAACTGACGACCGAGTGTCATCAAATACAAAATCAGATTGATCTCTGAAATTTGAGGAGTAATAATAAATCGCTGCAAAGAAGCAGAGGTCGACTGTATGTGAAAGTTTCCATTCCAAAGCTTTGTAGTTACATTGGATAATAATGCTGCCACAGGCAACGCATATACATTTACTGCAAGTGTGTATATGTATGTACTGTACAGAGTGGAGGGATGAGGATGAAAATGGTGAGTAAACTCACACTATCACAAATTTTCCTCAGCTGATGAAGACGACTGGCAAAATTATATATAATGGTCCAGAGTAATGTATGATGTGCACAGCTTCTTAACTTTGATTCATTTTTGTTAGTTGTACATATGTTATCATCTTTTCTTATAATCATTTTTTAATAAAAGACCCTCAAAGTAAAGAGGGAGATGACTGAATATGGTGGTGGATGAATAGAATGAGAGTAAAGTAACAGGATACTCAGCATGCACACATATGGCCACACACGTGTAATTTACATGTCAAAATCATAAACACACACACACACACACTCTCACAATCATCTGCGAGTGATGAGAGACGGCTAGTTGGAAACTTCTAGGCGTGCACTTTCTGTCGTGCCGCTCTCAGAGCTGTCACTGAGGTTAATTTTGTGATGTTTGTGATTAGTGACCAGTGTAAAGTTACTGCATGCCTGGGACCAGCCTGGGACTCATGCTCGCACTATAAAATGCATGGACTTGACTATAAGGTGTGTCTCCTGCATGTGTGTGTGTGTGCTTACATTTCCAATAACGTGCCCTCAATCATTTCTCTAATCTCAGGTCTCAGTCTGGTTTATATGCACATACTCCTGCTAGTATTTGAATGGTAGATTTTTGCATTTAAAACTGCAAATTCGTTTCCACACAAAAGTTCCTGCACGTAAAGTCTATGAGCTCGGGTTTGTTCATCTGCTTTTGAGTAGTAGTGAATGTATTTTTGACTGCGTTACATATGAAATTTCACCACACATGCATGCAGGTTCATTACATACATTACTTACATTACTTCACATGGCTTTTAAAATCCTTGACAGAGCTGCCAAATGAAATATATCAGCATAACATTTAGCATTCCCAAGCTGTAAACTGTATCCGCTAGTGGAGAGGTCTGTGCCAAAAGTGTGTAGAGAATCAAAACACTGAGGAGCTCATAGGGATGTGCACTAATTCAATATGTGTATGAATTTATATATTCATCATAAAGTTTGATTTTGGCTGTGTTAGACCACGTATTGTCAAAATACAATGTCAGTAACACAGTGGAAGACAAATATTTCTGTATTGCCTTGATTCATTTGGTGAGGAATAAAAATCACAGAGCAGATCATCCATAAATACCATCCATTCACAATATAATCAGTAGCACTTTACCAAATCCTCTTTATTCAGGGTTTGAAGAACACTTTCTTTTCCTGTGGCCATTTTCTCATCTTAAAAGCTCCATAAAAGTCAGCAGTGCTTTACCTTGGGAGCTCTCTTGAGGGCTTGAATAACTTTTATCTTTACTAGAATCCACTCTTAATGCGGTGGACGAGAGCTAAACTAGACATTAAATCCAGAATTTACTTGACATTGCACTGTACAAGGCTCATGATCACTGGTAGCTATAATAGATCTACAGCAGGAGCAGCATAGACTATAATCACATTTGGAGGACAACACATACACAGGAGCAGGCAGCTTTGCAAAACTTCATATACCATTTACTGCTTTCATTTGCTGATACAATGATACTCTCTGAATCGCGGTTTCATCCGTCTATTCGAGCTCATGACAATCATATCCAATATGTTTTTTTAACAGTGAGGCAAAATTTTTGTGTAGGTGTGTGCCCAATTTCAAAAGGCTGCAGCCAGAACAGCTGAGTCACTTCCCATATTCCACTGTAGGCTGAAAACCCCATGTTTATTTAGAAGTATCTCACATCATTTTCTCCTCACTGAATCATAACCCCACCTCCCCCTTCTACTCAACTAAGAGCTGGGAAACATTTCCCGTACCCATCTACTGTTCTGCACTCACTGCACATTTCATCTACACGCCTTAAATGTAAACTGATGTTAGGACATGGGTAATCCAGAGGGATTAGAAACTGTTAGAACTGATGGGAAAAGGGCAGAGACCTGCAGACAACTGCAACTGCTAGTCGATGAAAAGAGTAGTTGGACAAAAAATTAATTAGCAGCTACTTTCATAATCAAATACTCTTTTGTCATATATGAAAGTAAACTGAATATCTTTGAGTGGTGGACTAATTTAATTTAAAAACAAAGGAAGACATTTGAAGATGTTCTATTAACACATGTACGCATTTGTTCAAACGAACGTGTAAATGCAGTGACCAGAGCTGTACTGCGGGGTTGAAGTGAAAAGTCAAAAGTGAGCTTACTGCTCAAGAATTTGGTGGCTTCACTGCTTGAATATGCTGGGAAAATCCAGAGAGAATAAGTAGAAAAAACAAAACAAAAAAAACCAAAAAAAAAAACAGTATGAACTCAATTTTCTTTTCTCCAACAACTCTCATCAATGCATCAGGTGAAAAATGGTATGGAGGGAGTTTATAGCGTATAAAAGAGTAATTGTAAAGCACTCAGCATAGACTCTTAGCCCCCCCCCACCACCACACACACACCTGGGTAAATAAAGGTGAAAGAAAAGAGATTTGCCTGGGAAATTTATGGCAGCGTGTCAAAGGAGAGGAACCACTGACAGCTGGAGGACTCTGGCTGAGTCTTTACGCAATTCAGGTCACGCACCCACCCACCAATACACACACACACACACACACACACACACACACACACACACACACACACATAAACACACATTCACACATATCCACAGGTCAATCCTTATTCAGTTACCTTTTTTCTAATTTTCTTGTTCAGAAAGAAGCAGACGCTGAATGGAAAACCAATTCATTTAAAAGCAGTTTAATTCAGCTCTGTGTGCCATCTAAAGCCGAACAATGGCCATAATTCTATTACTGCTCTGACGTCTGGCGAGGGATTGCTGTGACTCAACTGTCTGTGACCCTCCTGCCTCAGACTGCATCAGAAAGTAACCCAGTTTTTAAACCAGCGGAGCGGTTGGCACTTAAAGTGTCAGGTATTTATTTTTGGTGCAACCTCTCCCCACTCCAAGGTGAAAAAAAAAAAATCACCTGAGGGGGCTTTGTTAAAGGGGAACACCACCGATTTTAAACATCACTGTAAGTCAACAGGGCTTGGACAGTACTACTGCATGATATGAGTAAAATGCGTGTGCTCTTTTAACATCAAGAATGATCCAAAACGACAGAACATGATCATGATGCATCACGTAGGCAATCACACGCATCAGATACATTTGTGTTTCAGATATAGCATGTTATGTGACACCCCCCACCCCTTACTCTTTCTCTCGTCAGGGACAGTCACAGACTCCCAAGGGCTCAGTCTTCTGTCAAGGGCCATATGGTACCGTCAGAGCCGTGTGTGTGTGTGTGTGTGTGTGTGTGTGTGCGTGTGTGTGTGTGTGGGTGTGGGGGTGTGTGGGGGTGTGTGTGTGCATGCATGCTGGAGAGGGAGGGCAGCCGTGGCTCAAGGTGTCAGAAGGGAGGGTGGTTTAAATTTAACTGCAACAGGGCTGATATCTGCATGGCAGGTCCTGTGTCTCCCCCTCTGCTCTCTCTCTCCCTCTCTCACACACACACGCACACACACACACACACACACCGTCTGTCTTCACAATCCCCAGCCACAGACATCATCTCACACACACACACACACACACATACACACACACACACACACACACACACACACATACATACACAGCAGCAGCTCCCCTCAGTCTGTCAGGAGACGCTCCTCTTCCTCTTCTCCTCTTCCACCTATCAGACCACCTGGATTGTACAAGGCCAGCTGAGGACGCGACGGAGGAGAGAAAAGGGACACTCACTGTCGGGAAGGAGAGCAGAGCGCAAAATTCACACTGAGGATAACGCTTCATCTGAGCCGGCAGGCTGAAGGCACAGCCAGTGGCACTGCAGAGGCACAACAGCACAGTGGGCTAAAGCTTCGCTGCGAGAGGTAAGACTGGAGCTTGGCTGTGTGTGTGTGAGTGTGTGTGTCAGGGCATGTGTGCGCTTAAACCCTGACTGACACAATATTCATCTCTTCGCAAACATGTCAATGCAGGGGTTGCATGCCAATGTGCGGGGGCTCTCAATTTCCTGATCAATGTAGAAATCGAATAATACTGAAATCCTTGGCAAATGCAAAATGATATATGCAATGGATTTGGAATATTTCTTTTAAAATAATCACTGCTGTGTAGCCTGGTATCATAAATGTTTTGAATACTGCTATTAATTAATAATGCATTTCATGAAAAAGTTTTCATTATTCTGCAAAGATACAGCTAATTGTTATTTACAAAAGCTTAGATCGCAGATGCACAGAAAATGTCTAACTTGAGTGAACACTTAGAGAGTGGGACCTAATCTGCATTGTGGCAGCTTTTCTGCAAGATTGTTGCTAATTAGACAGATATAGGGATTAGAGGGCAGAGGAGAGAGACGACCGGAGGCTCTTGGGGGGTCAGGGGATGTCTGCCGATCTTCATTTAATCTAATTGGATTGAATTTATGTGGCCAAGAGACAAAAGATCTAAACTATTTGATTTTGATTGCAGTGATAGAGATTTAATTGTCCTTTATTTGCAGTAAATCACCTACGCTTTACAATTCAATTTGCTGATGAGGGCAAAACACGATATCGCCCCGGAGGTGGTAAGGCGCCCCGTTGTCAATTTGCCCACCACATCAAAGCCGCGGTGATAATTCATCCGCTCCTGTGCAGTGATACTATCTCGAGCGCACGCTGGCGTTACCTGATGGGTCGCGCTGGTTGCAGCCGGGGAATTTCTAAAGGGCAGCGTGTCCATGAGAACCCTCAACAGTATCTAAGTGCAGGGTGGACGGTTGAGGGAGGAGAGGGGGTCGAATTACCGGGCCTGCACTCATGTCTCAGTTTGGAAACATACTGAGAGGAGTGGCAGAGGGAGACAACAGTCAAATGTCAGGCCAATAAAGCATTTTCACTTGAGCTGCGTTTAACTCAGACACACACATTATTATTATTATTATTATCATTTTCCACTCTGGTTTAAAAAAATGCCAGAGCTATTATCTGGTGCTCAGACAGGATGTCCTGTGCTGGCATCTATAGTTTGATGACGTGTTGGTATGTGGTGGACAGCAGAGTAAAAGGAAGATGTTACCAAGAAGATGATTAGTGTGGCTCTCAGCAGCATGCATTATGGTTATGAATAAAAGCTTATGCTTGCATTTATAGCTATAGCATAGATTTTGGGCTGAAGAGGTCACCTTGGGCTTCGGGAAGTAGTTGGTCTTTTTCCACTCTTTTTTCTGACATTAAATACACAAATCAACAGGTTTTGAAACATTTCCCCTAAGACTCCCACAAACCTCCCTCCTGTGAGTAAATATTTGGGCTGACAGAAGGACACCCCAGCACGCTCCAGATGCAGCTTGGGATTTGGCATGCGACTAGAAGTAACAGGTTAATCTGTTTAAGCACGTACGATAGCGGGACGGAGAGCCACGGCCTTCTGGCTCTGCTAATCTGCCGTAAGACAACAAGGAGGTGAAAGGCCAACAGATTGATCAGCAAGTTTAGGGTGAATGGTGATTGTAGGGTCATGAGAGTTGACGTGGGGTTTGACCGTTTCATGAGATGTGCTGCTCGCGGCAGTGAATGTAAAATGTGATGGGAATGCGTTTCTAATCTTTGCACACGATTAATCCAGTTTTAGATGAAGCTCATATGATTTCTAGAAAATGAGCAGCCACATAAACATTTATCACATCTTGATCACTGGTGCACGCAATCCTTAAACACTCTTTGACTGAACTAGTAACAACTCAAGACAAATAGCATGCAATCTCTGTCGACGCATCACTGTTAGACACTTCACACTGCACTACAGCAAATGATGATATCTTAATAATATTTAGCCTTTTTCTGCAGCGGAGCACCTTGCCGCACCTTCTCTTTCAGGATGATTGACAGTTTGAGGGTAGTGGGGCAGAGATCATTAAACAAGACACGCATGAAGGCAACCCTCCTTGCACCTTGAGCTTCACCAGCTGTAGGTGGGATTAGACGGCCCGACTTGGAGGCTTTATTGAAGGCGTTTAATTCATCATCAATGGGGAGAGCTTGGTGGTGTATTCCACGCCAGGATGAGAGTGCGAGTGTGAAAGAGTTGAAGCAAATCTCTTCTTGATTAACCCTTAAAATCAGATCAAAGACGCGTGCGGTTTGACCTTAATTCTTTTTTCATCCTCCTGGATTTTGACTAAGTTTCAAGCAGTTTCCTAGAAAATAAAACACTGACTGAATTTTGAGACTTCAAGGTTGGATTAACAGAGCTTATTGTTCTCATACTCCCATCATATCTTTACACAGCACCCAGTCACATAATATGAAGAGACTACAAAAGGCCAGCTGAAGTGTCCTTGAGCAGGACCCTGAAAACACTGATGCCAAGAGAAAAGTCACGCAATCAATAAAGTAATGCAACTTGGTTCAAGGGAATCAGAATTCCTGAGCCGTCTCTCCCTGAGTGGATGACATCAGCTGTGTGAGCTGCGACCAGAGTAATGAATTGCATCATATTCTAAATTGTTCATTTAAAATAGATGCTCTTATTTCCATTCGGCCATCATCAAATTATCTGGAGCTAATGTTATTTTATGATTGAAAGTAGCTGAACTTAATTCATTTGTAGAAAAGGAGGAGATGAGGAATTTCAAGGACATGTAGCAGAGACTGTACCTTTACCTGCTGCAAACTCCACTGAATACATAACCAACACGACACATGACTTCATTTGTAGACAAATACTTTTATTATCTACTGTATCTTATTAAATGCTAATTTACAAAAAACTAAATCAGAATAACTTTTACTTAAAAACATCATCATGCAGATGCCACCGGCTTGATTTAGTTTAAATCCGGAGGAATGACGCACGTTTGTACTGTCTTCACATCTACAGTTACAATTTTGAACCTCAGATCAATGATGCGTTGTTGTTGACCGACAAAGAGTCTGTTATGTGTGTCCTTGAGGTTTAAATAAATCATACATTCTTTATGTCCATACTTGGTTCCCAGCAATCATCTTATTCACTGCCATTCTTGCCTTGCTACAATCACCAACTGTCAGTCAGCTGAATAGCATGAAGCCCAGATGTGAATTGTGGTTCACACTTGTAAGAATATTTCTCTGTGGTCAAAAACTCCACGTGGTACCTCGAGGGTTCCCTATACTTCAAACAAAGTGCCTGTGGACTGTATGAATGCCTTTGAGGAAACAGCTAAGGGAACACTTTTGCCTGCAGACATGGTCGGACAAAATGTTTCAAGCAGACCAAAAGATTCGCTTCCTCAGTTGAGTTTAGTGTAGATTAGTTCGGTTGTAGCGTCGAAGCAGCGAGTGGTTGAAGTGGGGTCGACCAGTACAAGAAGAGCGGGGATGGAGGTGCCACATGGTGTTTGGCTACAGGAACAGTGACTTGTTTAAATCGCGGGGATCCTGTTTCTCTCACAGAATACCAACCGCTCAGGGCTCTGGGAAAAGAGCACTATATATACCAAGAGAGAAACACCAATGTTGTCCAACATGAGTCTCTATCCCTCACAGCCTGACCTGCAGCCTGCTGCTGTCAAGTGAAATCAAAATAAATCAGCTGAGATCAGTTTGTACAGGGGGGTGGGCACTGAAAGATCAGCTGGATGGTGCTTTCGCAGAAGCTGTTCCCATTTGAGCAATTGAAGACGTACAAACAGAGGCGGCGCAGGGACAGATGATATAAACAGGGGAAAGTCTATATCGGGAAGAACGGCTAATAGCAAGTGTAGAAAGGGATAGTTTTCAAAAAAATCAGTGTCAGCTCAACCTGTTTCCTCGGGATGTTACACCTTTATGTGTCATTTGATAAAACACACATTATCGTTCTGTTGCATTTCACTAGTGACACCTCACTTCAGCAGAGCCTTTTCTCCTGGTGTATCACTCCAGAAACAACTTGACTTCAGGTGCATGAATAATTCACATCTATAACTTTAAGCCTGTGCTGGGCCGAGCGGTTAGTGTGATTTGCTGCAGCAGACACAGTCACTGCTCATCTCTGTGGAAGTGTAAAAGTGAGTAATGCTTGTGGTGCATCAGTACACCATGAAGCATTAGTGATGGATGGCTGCCTGCGCTGCATTAAAAACCCCCAGCAGGGGGCTGACAGCTGGAGGCTCTGATTTTATGTGTGAAAATGCAAAAGGTACAAAGCTGCACTAGCTTTGAAGTTTACTTTTATCCATTGCATATTTTAATAACTTTGTTGGACAACCAAATAATTTTTTAGCTGAGAAACGTTTTTGTAAATTTGGAGAATCAGTTCTTCTCGCATCAATTTTTTAACGTGTGAAATGAGGTTCTGGATTTACTCTCCTCATTCCCCACACGACACACATTACACACTGTGACAAGAAAAACAAAAAAAAAAGGGAGAGCCAGAGGGAGAATATCAGAAGCAGAACAAATAAAAAGGGTTTTGTGATCCTCGTGAGACTGTTCTGCATCACAACTAGAAAGAAGATGGTGCAAGCCTGCGTCATGTCTGTGACGGCCACGGCTGTAATGACAGGAAACGATGATGCCTTATAAAACAAGTATGATCTGCCTTTGAAGGTCAGACTTACTTAACGAGTTTCTTGAAAATCTCATGAAAATAAGAGCAGCAGTTTTAATATTTGGAAAAGCCAATCTAAGACTACTAACGCAAGGTCCTGGTGAGACAATAACATGATACTTTGCGTCTCCAAAACTGAATCCTCCAACAAAGAATCAATCACACTAACAGTTAATGGGAAGGAAAACTGTCCATACTGCATTATTACTCATCAAAAAACCTTTTGGAAACACAGCATGACACCTGACTGACTCACTGAAACTCAAATTATAAAGAAACAACTGGCCATCAGAAACATTTACCACCAGAATAGATTTTTAACCCTGGCTGTCTTTTTCACTTCCTGATGCTATTACTGTTGGTCATCTACATTGCTTGGATTTGTCGGTGCGTCATCACCTTTACTTTATTTAGTGCCTATGTTCTATGTTAAATATACAACAAGGGTCCACTGAACTAAGTTTCCACTGCGAGATGTTTGACAGGGCCAACGCTTTCCATCATGCAGCAGAAACTCATGTGGATGATGATGTCCGACGCCGCTGTCAGACAGATTATCATGTAATTCTGTGGAGCTGTTGGCAAAATCTTGGATGGGGGGTAAAGTCATCTAACGTAACAATGTTAGAATGTAAAGTATCAACAGGTCGCATGTTATTATTATCTTCCTACTGCACTAGATATTAATACTACAAGCTAAATTTGAAACCAAGCAAAGAGTAGCTTGTTCTTCATGGGTACAGCTTAGCTTAGCTTAGCTTGCTTTGTAGCCATACGTTACGTAAACAAAATCTTTACAGAGCTCTGTACCATCTCACTTCTCACTGCTATTTCTGCATTATATTCCCACCAGGGACTCGGCTTTGGCTGTGAAATTCTCGGCATATGTAACATGATTGGATAAAGCGACACAGGTGGCAGCCTGGTGCTAAATATGCACCGCGGGGAAAAAAAAAAAACACACACACACACCAAGGAACCCCGCTGCAAACACTCCTCTTTGAGCTAAAGCCTCCATTGTTTCCCCTCTCTGTTTGCTGTTGCTATAGAAATGGACTCGAATGACATTAGAGGGCTTAACATGGCTCTGGTACTCTTGCATTTACTAAATGACAGGGTCAATTATCGGGCTATTTTCTGATGACCCACTAACATTTTCCCTGCTCCCTCTTATTTAAGAGAAGTGAGGCATGCTGACAGAGGAGAGGACAGGACAAGAGTGTTACAGAGGCGAAAAATGTCACTGCCACACCCTGTGACAGTTAACTTACTCACTTTAGCCTGGACGACACCACTCAGGTTTGTCTTAAATGGGCATGATTTGTACAGTGTGTGTTTGGCAGCACTGCTGCAGTGTCAGTGTGGGACGAGGGCCACAGTGTCCCATAGTGTCGATGAGGTTGATGGGGGGCACATTACACCCATCTGCAAGGATGACTCATGAGCAGTGCAGTGGGCCAGAGCCACAATAGTGCCTCAGAGTTTGGTGTCCAAGTTGTGAAGGAGGAAGTGTGGCTTTGGGCAGCTCATCTTTTCATTTCAAAACAACCTTGTATCATCTCTTTAGCGGTTTTCTTTCTACCTAACTCGGGGGTTTGCAGAGACGTTTATGCACAATACGTTACGTAATCTAGATACAAAGACTAACACGACTGTTCTCTTCTGTGCAAAAACACTTGTCAAAATTGCAATAATTCTGAAGTAGCTGACTTGAAGGATGTTGACGTACACTCTGCAGCAATGACTCATGCTTTAACTCGGTACAAAACAATGCACCGATACTCAGCCAGAAAACAGAATCGCAGCACACTGATGTTTTCAAAAAGAAAACATGACTCAGCTCACTGAGAAAAGCTGGTTTGCTGCTTGGAAGCAGCACAGCAACTGAATATTAAGAAAGCTAGAGAAAGAGCCAGAGAACTGCAGTTTTATCCTCGACTTTCACATGTTGGGGTTACTTTGGGATAAACTCTATCTTATGCTATAGACAATGTACCAGGGCAATGCTTTGCTAATAGTTGATAGTCCTACTCATTCAGGAATTCTTTCTACTATTAGGCTTCGGTCTAAAACCAGTTTTGGACACAACTAATATTACAGGAGGAGATGGGTAATAAAAAGTGACCCCCAGTAAGTTGATGCATTGCAGCCATTGGCAAATTATAAGAGCTGGTTCTGTGATAGAATTATGAAATAAATAACTAAATTATTTAAGAGTGATTTAATTTTCAACACATTTCCAACTACTTAAATGTTCCTTTCTGAATGCCAGTTAATAGCCCAACCAAAATCACCTGTAAGATGACATTGTCGAGCTTGTGAGGACTCGATCTACCAAGTCATTGAAATCCATCCCTACCTCTTCAGATGTCATGAGCTGATGAAGCAGGAAACTGGAGCTATCATTATTAGTGGGGTGGGGGGTTAAAGTCCCTGACCTGTGCAGGTAATATTGAAATCACCACACCTCCTCTAGAGAAATTCATATGCTGCTAGATAAGATCTTCATCGTATGCCAAGAAGATGCTTGAGGACTTTGTGGATGCACAAATGCCACATCTACCTGTTTGTTTGTAAATCAGAGACAGTCCACTTAATTGATTTGCGTCATCCTGGAGACAATGGGACTCAATACGCTGACATAAAGTCGATGCTCTAATTACAGCTGAGACATTTGACTTGTAAATAGCCCAAGGTGTGAATCATTGGACAGCTTATTGAGGAGGTTGCTGGGGAACTGATGGAAGGATGAAAGGAACCAAAGACGAGTCTGCACAAAATTAAGCATATTATACTATAAAGTATAATATGTATGAAACAATAGAATAAATAGACCAGGGGAGCAAATCATCTATTCAGACATGATACAACGAACAACAAAAGTTTAAAGACAAAAATGTCATCAGGGGATAAAGATGTGACTACAAAATACACAATTCATACACATACATTATGTGCGCATCACATTTTCACAAGATGTAAATGTGTTCGTGGCTGCAGGCGAAGAGACTCAGGCCTCTCCTGAACACTGTGCTCACATAACTACTGTTAAAGTGACAGCTTTGAATTCCCCCCCATTTAAGTTTATTTAAGTACTTCATTTTGGAATACAGGAAAAATATGCAGCATCTCAATTACAAGGCTTCACTGCTGACTGTGGAAAGTACCTGGAGCACCTGATAAATGAAACCTTGGCCCGCTGAAGGGTGAATGCAGCAGACAACAGTGCAGTTCCTCAGCAGGATGTGGACCAGCACCACTAGGCAGTTTTTGCCTTCTCCTTACTTCTACGGTGCAGGGGATTGGATGACCTCTAATTTTAGCCCGGGGGTGTGTTGACTGCTGGACAGTTTGGATTACAGGCAAAAAAGGAGGGCATACAAGTCATTAGCTCTGGAGATAATGAGGAATATCAAAAATATTTCTGCCTCATTTATGACTTGATATTTTTCTCTCATGCCTCTGAGAGTGACCGTCACTGATAATGATCATCTGAACTCAAGCTCAGGCACATAATGTGATGTACATAAGACTATTCTTACTGGTTTAAATGTATGCTTACATGCTCACAATGACAATGCTAACATGCTGCTCAGCAGGTATAATGTTTACATCTTGGTTTAGCATGTTGGCATGCGAACAGGGCTGCCACTAACAATTATTGTAATTATCAATAAATGCACTTATGATTTTCTCACTTAATTAGTTTGTTAACTAATTGGTTGTTTGGTCTTTAGTTTTTTTCCAAAGTAGCAAAATATTCAGCTTCCAATAATATAAAATAAAAGCAAAATTTTATAGCACTGTAAAATGTAAAAGGTTATATTCTATAAAAGACAGTAATCAGATTATATTCTTGAATTCATGTTATCTAGAGAATTACACGCTTTGAGCTAATACATGAATCAGTGGTAGCTTGACTGACACTTAAAAGGCAACCTGTTCAACAGAGTTAATCTTTCAGTAAGAGGCAGTATGTGTGTATGTGCTGAGGGCAAAGTGACAGCATGTGGACCAGCTGATGGATGCTATGACCCAGTAATCTTCTACTGTCAATCCTCTGTCACTACACAGATGGATGGACAGACTGGGAGCGTACCGGTGAATGAATGAGTGCCCGCTGATGCCAATTTTTTTTCATTTTTTTGAGCGGTTTGTTGTCTATTTTTTCCTATTTGTTTCTTTTTCATTTTTTTCTTTCCCCATCCCTGGTTTTTCAACTAGATGCTCTTTTACCTTACACATCATTCGGTTTTATTTTTACAAAATATAATAGAAAACTGAATGAAGGAGAGCAGATAATTGCTAGTAATCTATGTCAATGCTTGAGTGGCTTTGCAATTAGTGAAAGGCCAGAGATTAAAGCTGAACAGACACTCAAATATAATAATTTCTAAAGGTGGTGAGACAAATGAACACGTTTAAATGACTTCTCATGAAGCTAAAGAAGCAATTACTACAGACAAAGTGACAGCCTGCTGACCAGCTGATGAACCCTTTGACTCTCTAATCTGCCGTCAGTCCTCTGTCCTGGGGCTAAACCACAAAATCTTGGGTCCACGTTACTTTAAACCAGTGGGGTCTGCTGCATGAAATGAGAGGGATGCGCATGTTTTCATCCGAGCAAAACGCCACGCAAGGTAATTATTCAGATAAATTATGCCTGGTGGAAGTTATGTTACTGATTAAAAAGCCATTGCTCTCTTTCAATTGCGACAGTAAGATGATCTAAAAACACAACATAAACATCCAGTTCCTTATAGTTATTTGACAACACAAGCTGCCTGCAGGCCACAAATATAATGATGCATTTAACATACAGTAAAGAGCAAAACACACCCACATCACATTCCCATAACAGAAAGAAATTACTCAGGTAATTAAGAAAACATAAAACAAAAGCACAGCAGCAAAACTAAGCCCCCGACTATGTGACGAATGTATCAAAACAAGCGAATGGCAAATTAGTGTCCTACTTTGGAAGAAAACTGTGGGAAATGTTAGTTTATTTATTTCTCGGTTCCTCATTTACTATACAATACAGGTGTATATGATGTACCTGCAATTCAGGAAAAAGAACATAGACATTACTGATGAAACTGCACAACATCATCCTTAAAGCTCCAAAACGCCACTCCCAAAAATAAAAAAGCGCTGCCCTCTGCTGGCTGAACAGACCCATGGAGCCTCTGAATAACATATACCAGCTTTAAAAAACACTGCCATATACTAAAGTAAAAAATAATGGCAGTACTTGTGTTAAAAATTAAATAACTGTCCAATGTGTTTAATCTGGTAATAGTCTTGTTTATGTGTTAATGAGAATAATTTAAGATTTAATTGCATTTTGGTAATTTGGAAAAATATAATCAAAATTTCAAAAATAGACAAAATACCTGCTTTGAAACTAGAAAACAAAACAGAAATGAAATACTGTATAATACAACAGTATAAAAGTGGTACTGATACTGGTAAAAAGTAGAAACAGAAAATAGAAAAGTAGTAATTTTGGTAATCAGCCGCAAACCTCCTGAAATCAACACCAGATCAATTCTTCTGCTCAATATTCCTGCAGTAAAGCACCTAGATGATTTACATTATTGGCAAAAATGCCTCAAAATCCAGCATGTCTAACTTAAGTAGCTTGTAATAGTTCTGAAAGTGTCACTTCCTATGAATAGCTGATGGTGTGTTTCCACGAGTGTGACACCATTGTTGAAAAAGCAAAGTTTTAGGGCTTCATATTGCTGTTACTCACCCACAACCAAACATTATTTTGACCTGACAGGGAACCTGCAGGTTTTGTCTGAAACTGTGTGTGTTTATCTGAGTGTATGTGTCTGGGATAAAGCAGAGAGGATCACAGTGTCAGGATGTTGGGGCTTGTAGGTGATTTGTCTTCGTCCCTGGTGGCCCTTGTGGTGACAGATCATTTCAGCTATTTGCACCTTACTACCATCGGATCTGTCTGGGTCTGCTCTGTCATGCTGGGCACACAGGACCCTTTAGAGGCCGTGGAGCGGGTGCAGGAACAGAGGATCAGATTTTAAAATTGGGAAAGAGATCTGGATGCTTTTAAAATGTTGCTTAGCCGGGAGAAATTCAGAAAGACGGCTGTTAATTGAGGGGATACGATCTGTTGAAATTTAAAGGTGAAAGTGGTCCAAACATCAATTAAACCACTTTCTATCACTGAACACCAAACCAGGGGCATGCTCGAACAATTCAACTTCACAGGGAACAAATTTAGCAGCTGGAAGCTTTTGCACAGTTGTGATGTGAATAATTTGTTTCACGTGTTGCTCCATTTTATCTGATTGCAGAGCTTTTCATGTCACCAGTGTAGAAGGTACAATTTATTTTCTGCTCCTCTTGTCCCCTATCTGCCACGTCACAGGTTTAGGTTAAAAAAAAAAATTGTTATTTTCATTTGATACGTCACCTAAATTATATAATCTGATCACTGACACTGGATATTACATAAGGGATACTTTAGTAGTGAAAACATAAGAAGTGTCAGATGCAATATAACTGGTAAATAGTAGACAGAAAAAAACATTTTGCATACAAGAGTTTTTCCTCCATGAGGTCCATTAATCTAAAAATGTACATGTCAAGTAATCTGTATTTGCGAATGGGTCTCAAGCATCTCAGTTCATTTGCAATTTAAAAAGGGGCGTTCTCAACAGCTGGAGACCAAAATGCCTCTGGACACAGTTGGATAGACCTATAACTAATCAGAGCAATGAAACGTGTACCGTAATGCAGAGCTATCTTTCTAAACTTTTACTAAATCCTGCTGGTAGTACAGCAAACACATTTTTCTTATCAACAAACACTGTAACTACAGCTGAACACACTACTGCACGATAGCAGAATCAACACATCAACAATTCTCTACGTCAGTGGCAGCCATCTTGGTTGTTCATGAAAATGCTTCAGTAGCACTCCTCTGTCAGTCATCATATTAACCACGCCCCACTTTATATAAATGGTTGTGATTGGAAATCTGTCTGAATGGGAGGGGGGCCGACCCATCTGCGAGAGCAAATAAACATGAGCTCGCTGATTGGGCCTTACCAGGCTAGTGGGCTGTAAAACCAAAACAACGAGCTGAAAGGTGCTAAAAAGCCCCGCACAGCTGAAGCAAAGCACAGAGTCAGGTGATAAGTCTCTGTCAGTTTGTCACTCCAACACCTTTTTCACATTACACATGACACAATATTGATTAGCGCCGCTTCAAAGTATAGTATCGAGCCTTGCCAAGTCATGCCACTGTCTGAAACACACCAGCCAGCCCGCCACTGAACTGGATGACCCTTCACTTCTGATTTGTTCAGTGTGACATGCAGTGGGGTGATATTATTACCACCCAGCAGCTACAGACCGACTCAAACCCCATTAGTCCTCGGGCTTCTCTTTCTCATAATCACCTGCTCCAAAACAGACAAGGTTACAGTCTGATGACACTGAGCATGGAGCACCTGCCAAGACATGAAAGCCAATACAGGATATTAAATATATTGGGCGTGTTTAGAACATGTATCGAGGCCGAGCTAAACATAGAGTCAAGTTTTGTGGCTCTAAAGAGCAACAGTGAGCGAAAGAGGTTCACTTCATGTGCGTCATGTTCTGTTGCGCTGCTGCTTGAATCAAAACAGCATGACTGGTCCCATTAAAAACTCATCTGGTCTCGGCTCTGGTTGAGAGGTCACTGAACTTCTGTACTTCTGTCTGTTTTTGTTTTCATCACTTTGACCAACTTTAAATGGAAGACCTTGGCACGAGGTAGGACAAAAAAAAATCTCATACACAGTGAAGACCTACTCAGTTAAAGATATTATACATGCCCATGCACAGAAGTGTGTGCGCATACACACACACAGACACACACACACACACACACACACACAGTCAAATGCAAAATTTGGAGCCAGCCATGAGATCACGAGAAAGACATTCTCATGGCAACACTGGTGCAGAAAAACAACCAGACTCTGTGTGTGTGTGTGTGTATATGTGTTTATTTACACATTCATGCAACAAGTAAGACTAAGTGCATGTATGCTTGGCCACATTTCATGGTTTAGCATCAGACTTGGCCTTTCTCCCAGACTGAAAACTCAAATGTAAAGTCCCAGTCCAAGTTCTGTCTTCCCTTTTCCCAGAGGACAAATCACCTACATTGTACTTAAAGTCAGCAACTTCATGTCACGTTACCTTGATGAGATCAGGGATCATAAACAGATTCATTAGTTTGTTTTGGCTCAGATTGTATGAGCCTTTCTTTTGTTTCTCACAAGGTTTGATATCCTTTTATCCTGAGGTTCATCTGAGAGGAAGTTTGTGTATTCATGCACTAGTCCTTGTTTCATTGCCTGTCGTTCACACTCTGTAAAAAGGTTAATCTCAAATCACACCAGTTTAATTTATATAGCTCAAAATCACAAGTAAAGAAAGTACATAAGATATAATATTAAGTAAATAAAGTTATTGCTTCAGATTATTAAGTCTTTTTTCCTTTATTGCTGCCACTTCACATGTATTATATTTCCGTCGTTTTACTGAGATTCGCACATAGAAACCTCTGCTGACTTAAGAGGCTTTTGAAGATTCAAATCTTAATGGCAAGATGGCGCCCCCTGGTGAAAAACACATGCTCCTCCACTGCTCATTGTGTAGAAATGCCATTTCTGTAGCAGTAAACTTTCATTGGTCCTGTTAGAACTGATGGCAAGTGAGAACTAAATACCAGATATCCCCCCTGAAATGCACAGTACAGTATTTCAGGGCAACTGCTTGCATGGATGGGTAAATTCACTGTTTTCTGCCTCCAGAAGACGCCGCTGAGATTTATTATCATTGGAAGTTTGTCCCTCCCTAAGTGATGAGCTTATTCCATATAATCAGATTTAGAAGTGGAACCATACTGTTACTGAATATGATCCCTGTCTGTGAGACATGCTTGCAGGGGAAATGTGCGAAGCTGACACTGTTACAGTTTCTGGCCAGTCCAAAGATTTCCTGGGATTGCATCATCTAGCAGAGAGGAGGCCTTGATGTAAAAAATGTGCAGCAGTGTTCTTTTTCACCAGACAGGCATTTTAACAGCTATAAGCCCTGTAGCAGCCAGTCACTGTCATATATCCTACAGCTTTAAATAACAGCGTGCCTATATGTGAGCTGACACATCTCTGTTTGTCTGCCTGATCGTCTCCGGGGACTTCCTCCTCGGCCGTTTTGCAGGATTGACTCGAGCTGTGGACGACTTCAGTGCAGAGGAATTCCCAAACCACTTCTCTTGTTGCTTTGCAGTCCAGCAGCGCTAACGCTTGCAGGAAACATCTCCGACAGTTTTATGGCACCTCATTCGACCTTGAGGCCCGAATGCTGATCGCTACCTGTTGCTGCGGCAACACCCGCACTGTTTGCAAACATTTCACTCGTTTTTTTGGCTCGATGACGGAAACCCCTCCGGCGCTGCTCTCTGACAGTGATTTTTTTGGGTGCTGTTAGCTCTCCTGATGCATTTAACACTGGTTCATAACACTTTAAGAGCAACAATACAAGTAAAAACACTACAACTATATTTACATTTTACAATGGAAAAAACCATTCTCAAGAGGACCCACACTTTTTTCAAAAGTATTCATCTAAAACTGTCCTGTGCTCTCTAGAGGCACATATCTACGGAAACCATAGAAGCACAGTTTATCTGTCTGCATATTATTAAGACATCTAGGCACTGTTTTCTTAATGGGTTCTGAAAGCTAAAGCGCAGTTAATTCTACAGTATATAACTGTAATAACTCCCACACTATGACAACTAGAAAATCTAGCACATGAACTCGTATATATTCTTATCAAGCTTATTTCAAGATGTTTTCACTCTGCCCTGCCAAATAAATTTGAACCTCCCACTGAGCCAAAAGGAAAAGTGGTGATTCTGAATCTCAGGGCTTTCTGACCTCCTCTGGCTCTGGAAGTTTGTAGTTTAATCATCACTGACATTAAATTTCACTTGCTTTTACTTCTGTCTTTTTATTTATTTTTTTTTGCTCTTTCAGTTCATGGTCTTGCATACACGCTTACACATAATTACGGATGTGCGTGGATGAAAATGAAGATCTTGTGACGTTAATCGGCAGGAATGTGTAAAGAATGATGGATGGATAATTGATTTCATGAATAACTAATGCAATATGCACGCATGTGTGGCACATTTACTGCAAAGGGCAGTGCAAATAAATAGAGTAAACTGCACATTAGCTTACAATGCGTGCAAAATCAACTTGGATCTAAACTCCGTACTGCCAGTGAAACGACAACAACAAAGAGATACATATCGTCCAACACTAAAAACGGATATTTGATTACACAATCTCGTACCTGGATGTGACCTCACATTCATCACAGCTGACCAGGGCTTTTAACGGTGTGAGAAACGAGCAACATCTGATCTGATTTTACTTCACCACAGCTTCGGAAGCTCACCTACTACTGTACACAGTCACCTCTGATAATGATGCATGACTCTTCAGTGTTGCTCCGAGTCAATACATGCTGAGATGAAAATGAGCATTTTAAACCTGATTTGTCATACCCTGCTCTCGAGGGAAACCAGCTCCCCCCTCCACGTGATCAATTTTTCATGGGCCACAGACTGTGTGGGTTATGGAGAGAGGAAGGCTGCTCCTGTAGAACCAGAAAAGACCACAGCAGCAAAACAATTCTGGAATCTTAGTTTAAAATCTGATGTTGTGACAGATTTCCTGCCAACCCACTTCACAAAGTACCAGCTCCATAATAGTTTGACATTTTGGGATATTCACTTATTTTGCTGAGAGTTAGATAACATCAACAGTGGTACCAATATTCTCATATACCTTTCGACAAGAGGGCAAATAAACCAAAATATCACATTAGTTCTTAATTTCAGGCACAAAATGCCAAAGAAATCCACCAACCACCAATTCTCTTATCAGACTATTGCTAATGCTAGGATGCTAACTGTAACCATTTATACAGATGCAAAAGGAAAAAAAACAAATCAGATAGAGTAATTTTATCAATGCTGGTTTAAAGGTGCGAAAAGAATAGGAATAACACTACAAGTGACCATTCTGTCTCTGCTCATCAAGAAAAAAAGGCTCGTATGCATCATGCATGTCTGAGTTTATCCAGTGGGATTTTGAAAAGGCAGAGAAATGGAGCTAGAAATGGAGCCTGTCTGCAAATTCATACATGAAAGTCCATACTTAAAACTTACAGTAAGTGATGATTTCGTGTGTACACCAAGCTGCGGACTACCAGCAGATCCTCCAAAGAACATACTGCTGCTCCTACATCTTTCCCTCCCCTCTCTTCCCTTTCTCTGATCTCTTTTGATCTGCGTTTCTCCTCTCCTCCATCATGCTGACAGCGGCGTGATGTCAGGCTGCAGGAATTTACTCTGTGATTTGTGTGTGCCTGTGCAGCGGTGGGTGTGTACATGCATGCATATGTTCTGTGCGTGTCTGTGCATTACTGCTCGCATGCCAATTGTCCACACAGGCTGCTGTTTGTGCACGTGCGTGTGCGTGTGTGAGCGAGAAAAGAGTGAAGGGGTATAGTTTTTGTAGCACACCTGTTTCCTCACCTTTCACCCTCTTGAGTTTAACGGCCCTCCCTCTGCATTACTTCCAGCTCACATGAAAAGTGAAGTCATAACTAAAAAGCCCTTTTTTTTTTTTTTTTTTTTTAGCTCTCAGAGACATTAAGTATTCATTTTAAAAGATCCTGATGTCCTGGTAAACATGTACTTCAAGGTATATTGACAGAGTTTAGGAAACATCTGGGAAAAGGCTCTAATGTGTGTGTGTGTGTGTGGCAGGGGGTGCTGCTGGTTTAGATTGCGAGTCCCAATAGTCATAGAAAAGATCCACAATCATAAAGCTCCAAAATAATAAGCTTAATCGTTTTCTAAAGTGTTCAGATGTGTGATAAAATTACTCGATGGCCATTATACACGGACTTTATGGGGTTTATGAGTTAGGGACTGGCTGGCTGACTGGCTTAGAGAGTCATTGCATAAAAACTCTTTGAATGAATAAGCCTTTTGACCTGGTAGCTAGTTGGTGGTCCCGGCTAGACTTGTCCAAACTGCCAACTGTTTCCAGTAACAGCTTTGCTTTTGGCTTCGGACATTGTCCTCGCTGCTTAATGAGAGCACAAGGTAATGGAAGGACCACAGGAAAGGAGGAAAAAAAAAAAAGCAACGAGAAATTATGAATGAATAAGCAAACTTTTTTTTATTAATATTGCTAATCTTGAGCCGTGCTAGCAGCGTGGCAACTCCTACATACTACTATTATTTGTTCAGATATCCATGGTATACTAAGGACTAATCTCAAAGTTCCTCGAGTGCCACCATGATGTTGGTGTTTGTGGTTTTAAGTGAAATGTCTCAACGTCTAGTGGATGGATTGCTACAAAATAGCAAGCATGGTGGCGCTGTAACCAACTCTCTCAATACATCCAAGCTAGGCATCAGCCTCCGCTGTTCTTTGTGCTTAGTGCTAATTAGCATCTGTTAACATGCTAAACAAAGATAGTGGTAAACATGGTATACCATGAGATCAGCATGTTACACTCTTTTCAAATCTTTTCTGGTGGAAAAACAAATGTTGCTCTGGCAGTATGAGTATCGTTGTGTGTCCACTTGGTACAACCCTGATCCTCTAGAGAAGCTACTATGTTATACATCCATATCTAACTGTACACATACCTGACAAACAAAAAAATAAAAATAAATTCATTAATTCTCCCTCTGCGTATAATCGTGCTTGTGCTGAAATGATTCTTTTCAGTGGTGCCTTTATTGCCAAAAGCAAACTAAGAAGCCAAGTCTATTGCGTAAGATCTGAGCACCTGTTAATCATAACATCACCTTCTGGCACAGATCCTGCTCACAAAATGAAAAATTATTGGACTTTATTCAAGCTGCTCTGACAAAAACGCCTGACACTGACTGGATGGGATTAGTAAGAGGACGAAGCATGGATAAGTCATCTCTGGGCAGTTTAACACATGTCGCACACCCGTTTAATCATGCCGTTATTGTCAATTACTACTTTAGCAGATGGAAATCGTGACGTGTTATTGCCTTAGAAGCACAGGTACGAACACGATAACTGTAGTCTGACAAATGGGCAATACTGGGACTTCATTTGAAATATTGCTGTTTATATCTGCTCACCTGGTTTTAAAAGACTTCTTTACCTGCATCTATTCAAATATCCATCGACTTAATCTGATAAAAATGGCTGACAGGGTTATTCGAGGTCTCACGTCACAGATGGTGGCCAATTAACTTTGCGTTTTGGCAGTTTTTTGCCTTCACACCTTCTCCAAGCCGACGATGCGGACAACACAACACAGTCATGGAGAAAATATGTGCGTACACAGCTTATATGAGCATTTTAAGAGCCAGTGTTTTTCGCCTCCTCCAGTGAAGGGCGGCCGAAAGGAAATTTCCAAAAACAGCCTCTTTTTACACTTTTGTTTGGCACTGCTGCCAAAGTTTATTTATGGCCTGTGTTTGTTTAGATTTGCACTGTGTTGCTGTAAAACTGACAGCAGGTGATGGGATTTTGAATCGTAACATTGGGATTAACTCTGGTTTTATCCTATCTACTGTAGGTGAATCAGCTGAGCTCTACATCATCAAAATCAAGTTTGTTTTTTTTCTCACATTTAAAAAGTTTATTTTGGATATAAATCTGTGACAGTTTGATATTCAAAGCTCATTATGTTCATCTAACAATTTCAGTACATTAAGTGTATTTTAGGCAGCGCTGATCTCATTCAAATCTTCTATGGACAAATCCCTGAATGGAATCAGTATTTGTATAATGAAAGAAAGGTGTTTTGAGCAGTGTAACTACAGTTCAACAGATTATTTTCACATCAGTCTGTGAACACAAATCAGCACAGTTTTGGACAGCTCTTTTGGACTTTCGCTCACCATTCCAGTGTTTCCAATTTTGACTGCGTTTGTTCCAAGTTTCCAGTAACCAATAGCGCAGTTCACAAAAATCAGGACCATCACTCACCAGAGATACAACACTGATCTCAAAACTCATTTATTCAGCTCCCACCAGGACAGTAAGGGACTGATTTGGAGATACATCAGATCCAATGTGAAGCTATTTTCCCGTCCCCTCAGTGAACCTTTTTATGAACTATGTGATATATTTCTGATCCATCTTGGAGATTTTGCAGATACGTGATACTTGCACATGTAGGAATCCCAGCGGGGCTGCGTTACATGTCTGTGACCCTTGGATTTGTTGCACAATCTCAGCTCAAACCTGTATCCCCAAGCTTGTTATGCATGCGTGTGTTAGTGTGAACATCTGTGTGTTTGTTGCATCATGTGTTTTGTAAATTTAACAAGGCTGCAGTTGTGCTGAAGAGACTAATAGCTGAGTATAATCAGAGTTGATTGTGTATCTACAACAGCTCCTCATTAGAAAGGTTCTAATTATGCTCTGGGTAAGATTACAAACACAAACTGTACTGTTTCTTTTACATACTGTACAGACAGTCGTGCACATTGCTTCAATCTGTACCAACACACACACACACACACACACACACACACCCACACACACACACACACACACCCACACACACACACACACACACCCACACACACACACACACACACCCACACACACACACACACACACCCACACACACACACACACACACCCACACACACACACACACACACACACACACATTTTGAGCAGTTCTGTCTATCGCCTGTAGCCCAGATCTCTGAGTAAGTCGATGTGGAGTCTGTCTTAGACTGCAGGGAATTACCTCAGCTCTGAATCATGTGGCGCCTTGCCTAGAGTGTGCACAATGCAATCACCCAGCCATCTTTCTTACTCATAAACTGTCAGAGGGCCTCACACAGAGGCTGGACACACATCGCAGGAGTGTCGAACACATTGTTTCTAAGCTCCAATTAGGCCGTCTCAGGCAAGTTCAATCATTGTTGTGTGATTTACATTTCTGTCTCAGTGGCAAATACTATTTTACAATTTTAACCTTGTTTTCCTTGTTTTATTGAACAGACAAATAAATAAAAGATGTATTACAAGCAACAAACAAAGTATTAAAATGAAAAGTTTGCACTGCAGGTATTCAGAAGAAACATCCCTTATTACTGACGCATCGACGTAAGCAGAGGTTTCGGGCGGTAGCTGGTGAAGGTTGAGCTAAATTTGAACTACATTGTATTCTGTTGGGTAGTTTCATTTATGAATATGATTTGTTTTTTGTTTTTATTTTTATTGCATGTTATTTTGTGTGTAAAATATTAATCTGCTCAATAACTGCCAAGAGAGTGAAGTAAAAGGTTTGTGAAAAATTGTGGAGTAGAACTATATTGTATCATGAATAAATAATTCGGTAGCAGTAGTAAAGTAGTTGGAATTAAGTTTGATGGCACATGGAAAAGTAAATTGGGATATAAACTGAAAACAGATCTATCTTGCAGTGAAACTCTTAACGATGATCTTGTTAAAGATATTTTACAAATTCTTAAGTTGATCAGCGGTTTCAGTTATTATAAGCTCCTTTATCCATTATCCTGTGTTTTGCTAATCCTCCTTTTCATACAAGCAAATATCAGTTAATCAGTTGCTCTGTAAACAACTCAAAATTTCTCTGTGGTCCGTATGGACGCAATACCCAAGCGCAGATAAAAGCTCGTACAATCACCCATTTCCGAGCGACCAGGAGGTTCGAAAATTTCATCATTTATTGTCAGGCATACATTGTTAAAGTTGACGTCATTATTTCGTGTTGCGCAGTTACAAATGACAAAAATAAAAGTGAGTACACTGTTGTGAAATACTGTCTTTAGCTGGAACAGCAACTCTCAAGCTCAATTAGTTGGAGACGTTTTGATGTGAGTCAAGCTGGATAGATGATGATGTAATGCCTTTGGGCAGATTATTCTCTCTTACATCAAACACTCTGAAATGAGTCCCAGCATGCTTTTGTTTCAGCTCTGGTTTGCCTTTATGTATTTACTTTAGCTGAACATAATGCTGAAAAGGTAATAAATTACTTGGCAGAAGAGCTTACATTTCTTTTGCCTTGTGAGTTTTGCAGCTTACGACATTCATCTATTTATCATAAATTGATTAATCGCCGTCAGTGGGTTACTGAATGGCCCATTCATAAGCCAGATGTTACAAAGACGCACTGTATACTCCAAACAGACCTTGGTAGGTAGCCATGATGCCTTTTATTCATAGCTTACTAAGTCATCTGTTACCCCTTTTTCCGATCACTCTCCAGGCCCAAACACACCAGACCACCTATCAACATCTGTAAAACAGACAAAGTAGGTACACAAGCAGACCACAGCGCTCCAGTGCCTAAATCCTCTGGCAGTCTGATTTGGCCGCCTATTTCTCAAAAAAAAATAAAAATAAAAAAATTCACGTTGCGGGGAAATTCATCAGCCATGAATGACGGTCGACAGCTTTGGGTAATTCATTGCGACAGGACTGAAGTTCCAAAAATTTGTGGCATAATCGAGCTCTGTGGCCGGTGGTACGATGTGGTGATGATGACTCTATTCCGCTGAGTGACTAATAATAATACGGAAGGCAATGACGACATGCTGCTGAGCTGCATAGATGACAAATGTGGAACTGCATGTAGGACGCAGGTCTAGTTTATGGCCTACTTACAGTATGATGACAGAACAGGTTATATCTGTACAGTCTGACATGCAATAAACACAAATTATGTTTGGACATGAACACTGTCCAAGGACGATGACGGGAAAGCCCAGACTTAAACATTTCTACTGCTAGTGGTCCTGTACCTTGCATTTCTTGTGCTCGTTGTTTGGTGCAGTGTTTTCTTATTTATGTTTAGGGTTTGTTTAAAGGCAGTCTGTGATATGTAGAACATCAATGAGTGAAAGTGGCATCCATTCACACTAATGCACAAATCCTCTGGCCAGAAAATGTAAATTAAAACATTTCATCAGTCACAAAGTGAGTCCTGGAATGCACTAAACCTCCCAGATTGATTGCATATGACAGTTTAAAAGCATTGGAATGTTTTGTTTTCTAAGTCCTTCAAAGTCAAGGTCATGGATTCAAATGTGGCACATTATGGATTCTGCTCGCTGCTTTTTTGGGACTTAATGCAAAGATAAATAATGCAAGAAACACAAAGACACTTAGATACACACACACACAAGACACATGGTGCATATCTGCGTGCAGGATTAAAAAGAAAAACAAACATCCTTATCCTCTCATCTTCCGTTCATTCAACAGGTAGAAGAACATGCGATCCCGCAGCAACAGTCTGGAGGACATAACCAAGGCCAAGCCAGTGCAGCAGCAGGCCGACACACGCAAGCGATCCGCAGAGCGAGAGGAGCCCTCAGGAAGGGCCGAGCGCCGCAGCCGACACCGTGAGCCGCCGGATGACACCGGCACTATTCAGAGGAATAACAAGACGGCCAAGAACAGCACCAGTGCCAGCGGGAGTGGTAGCGCCAGTGGTGCTACAAAGGGCGGTCGGCGGGAGAAGGGCAGGGACCTTTCCCGAGATGACCTCGTCTTTCTGCTGAGCCTGCTGGAGGGAGAGCTGCAGGTAATCTAAACTGTAGAGATGGCGCAAAAGCATGAGCAAACTTGGACTTAGCCCTGGGAACATTGAGCCAGTAGAGCAGCAGACAGGCCTGCAGACATGGCACCGACCCCAGTCGGACATAGAGTCAGACACGGTGACTCAGTCGACAGTGGGCACTCAAGATGGACTAAAATGTGTTAATGGACAGCTAACAGCTGAGGAGACTTCCTGTGATTCTGGATCCAGGAATCCCCTGGCAGTGTTGTATGATATCATCAAGGGCAAAGGCAACAAGGCCTTACTGCTGAAGTTAGAGGGGCTAGATAGAGTACAAGGAAACAACAGAGCAGAGACAGAAGTATCTATTCCATAGAACTGAACTTTGTTCTTTTGCAGATAATATACCAAGCTACGGAAGAGAAATTAAATTAAGAAAGTGTCTCAAACTTTAAAGCAATGGTTCCCAACAGCCCCTCAGTTTGCCCCTTACTCACGTGGGATATCTTCAATAAACTGTTCGATAGTTTTCCATCACTCTGTCTTTTTTGCTGTAGATTTGGTCATACCTTTGGATTTGCAGAAGTACCTCCTTGGGAGCACATACCCCTGGTTGAGAGCCACTTCTGCACAGTAATAAATTGTGAAAAAGAAGTGAATAAAAAGAAAATTGCACCTTCCTGAGGCAAATCTCGATAGTATGTAAAGAAGTCTGATGGAGAGAATTACTTGCTGCCACCTGGATCTATTTTTCAACCCAGTGGAGGTTTTCAAACTGACAATTTACAGTTCACAAATTTGAGTCTAACTAAATTCACTCTCTCAAACTGCAGGCCAGAGATGAGGTGATCACCGTGCTGAGGGCAGAGAAAATCGACCTGGCCCTGGTGGAGGCCAAATATGGTTTTGTCACACCACAGAAGGTCCTACAGGCTCTGCAGAGAGACACCATCCAGGGCAAGGCTGACGACCTCCAGGAGGACATTTACGAGAAGCCCATGGTCGAGGTAACACCAAACCTTTAGCCTACAATACCCTCAATGCATGTGACTGACTAACACAGCAGTCCAGATGTGACAGAGGGTTTGGTTTCTCTGTCCTCCATCCACAGCTGGATAAGTTAGTGGAGAAGCAGAGGGAGACACACCGGCGGATGCTGGAGCAGCTGTTGATGGTGGAACAGTCGCACAAACAGGCCCTGTACAAGCTGGAGGACGAGAAGAGGAACCACGGAGAGTTCATGAAGAAGAGCGACGAGTTCACCAACCTGCTGGAGCAGGAGCGCGAGAGGTCAGTGTATGTGTGAACACGAGAGCTCAGGCGGCCACTGAGGAAAGATGCCAGTCTTCCATTACAAGAAAAAACATAATCACAATCGTTACTTCAGCCCTGCGGTGTGTAAATGTATTTGTGTTGGTTCCTGGGAGAGAATTGGTGACATATGATTTGAAAGCAATTATGGAAAATCTAATTTTGGTTGGAGGGGAGAACTGACACTTTCTAGACTCTAATGTCTAATTTAAATGCTAATTTTGGATGCCCTTCTGCTACATTAAAAGAAAATTGCATCTGCCAACATCCTGTTGCTTATAAGACAGAGTCAATGAGCTCTGGAAATTAGGGTGTCAATGAGTATTAGGCTGTTGATTCCAGTTTTTCAAAGCTGTATTTGCCTCCTAACCCAAACAGCTTTTGCATCAGACGTAAATAGTAAAAGTAACAGAACTACAACAGACCAACCACAGTGACGTGCACTGCATGCTCCATTAAGAGCCGAGAGGCAGAACAGTAAAAGCACAACTACGTCAAGTGACATTCAAGTGACAACACCGCACGCTTTAAAGTCCACACATGAATTCAGCCGCTAAGTACAGTATCAAACTGAACCCAAAAATGACAGCTGATGCAGCTTTCTTATTTTAGCACGATCTGTCATCTCTAATTGCCTCACTGTCCCTGCGGTGGGGGTGTCTTTATGAGTCAATGTCAGCATGTTCTTCAGAGTTAGAGGGCCTCTTGAGCCATGTCAGCAGACGGAGTGAAAGTAGTGCGATCAAATTTTTCTCTTTTCCCATGACCTTGTGTTGTGCAGGATAAGAATAGTGGCCACTGAATAATGCTGAGACTTGAGTGCCTTGCTCAAGAGTAGTTTGTCAGCTAGTAAAAGAACGGGCCAACTCTGCCACCCAGCGCTGCCAGCTTCTTCGTGTCTTAATAAACCTATGTAATGTTAGCATTAAATCAAAGTGTTCATCAGGATTACAGGGGAAAATCCACCCTAAGGAATTCCATTATTGTTTTTCCCATGACCGAGAGTAGGTCCTTTACTTCTATTATCACCCTTTATTGAACCACTCTGCACAAACCTGGAGCAACCCAAGAGTTTTTTCTGGAGATGATCCAGTGACCGAGAGTCGGAGGCAAGACTTTGTCGACAGATAATTTAGGTCTGAGCTTAAATACACAAGTAAGCTTTACATTTACAGCTCTGCTTTATGGTAGCACTGCGGATATTTGAAGTGAAAAACCATATCCCTGGAAAACTATCATATAGCTACAATAAGTCTGCATTTCAGTGCCAGTGAAAGTCAGAGGCAGCAGCTAATAATGAAGGACACTTGAAGATCAGGTGTTTCATAATGTGCTATTACGTGGTAATTCTCTGAAATGTCCACATTCATAAAAATTTATTAGCACTGCTTGAATTTTGGGCTGCTTGCACTTTTCATTACTCTGTCCTGTCCACTGACCTAAGACCACAAACTGCTTTTTAGCCATGCTAACATTTACTGTATAGCATTTAGCTCAAAGCATTGCTGCGCATGGCTGTGGACCCCCTTCCTGTACTACAACAGGAATCCTGAACACTTATACTATCACGTACTATGAAATATAACCATGCATGATTCATTTAGGAGCCCTGATAACAGACTAAAGCCTGCTGCGTCTCTTCATGCAGCAAATTGCACACACATCCCATCACAGCTGTAATTCCATCTGTGTCATGTTATGAGGCATTATACTGTAAATGTGCCGGATTATGAGACATTACAACCATTTTAGATTACTGTACAGGCATGTTGCAGACGTCTTAACGCCCCCAATGTTGAAACCGTGATCCATAAAACGCTGTAATGCGAGATGAACCTGGGTTGAATTATTTGGAAGTGCTGTTTAACATTGCCAGCCGAGACAGAGACGGCTGGAGGCCTGAGGTGGAAACACGTCCTACTGATTTCTTCTGTAAATGTCACATAGAGAGCATTACTGGGCAGTGCTCTGTTTACTGCTTCCTCAGCAATATCACATATCACACACACACAAACATACACACACACCCAGAGGGTATGTGCACTAACCCAGGAACTCAACTACAACACACAGACACTCACATCCATAAAAACAAACGCACGCACACACACACACACACACACACACACACACACACACACACACACACACACACACACACACACACACACATATACGTGCACCCTCAGCAATTAATTTCACAAAAAGGAAACACAGCTGGAGGTCGGCCCCCTGACCTATTTGGGACGATCACATCATAGCACTTTAGCCGTAGCAGAGTGTTTGAGTTGGACCAGAGGCCTGTGTGACGACGGTCTGCGCTTTGTCACCGAGCATGTCAGGAAGAACAGGCTGCCATGAAAAATAGGCCTACGTCCAGGGTCCAGCTAATTACCGCGTGAGAAAAGGCCAAAGATTTATACGACTGAGAGGAGAACAAAAAAAAAAAAAAAAAAACTAGCCCAATGGCTCTGAGAAGCATCAATCACACTGCATGTTCAACGAGATGCCAGATTACCATGGAAATAGTTGATGAGGGTGTATTTTTTCAGTCTTGGTTTCGCCGGTGGACTTCAGCGTCAGTGCGTGTACATAGCAGCGAGTAAAAATGTGTGTGGGGTGGTGTTCAACATCTGCTGTTGTCATCTGTCCTCAGTGGCTGGACGCAGCCTTGTTTATGTAGCTAAGAGCTCTGTTACAGTCGTGGATGTGAGCGTGTGTGAAGTTATTAGGTAAACGTGTGTGTTCGGAGGTGTCCTCTTACCTCATTCCCTCCCTGAGTTGTTTGTCCAGACAATCCTCATATGAGACATTATATTTTTCAGTGACACCGCACAGATAATTATGAGTTATACTATATGGAGCTGCTGTAAATGTACATGTGGGGGCTCAGCTCCTTTTTGGTTCATAGATGAGGAACAACACAGTGTCCATATCTTAAACTGAACAATAGGTGTTACACCCTGGTTGTAAAGATCATGTAAAAGTAGTTTTTGCTGGATATCTATTAACTTTGTCAACAACAACATCTTGTACAGACCTGTGTCAGGCAAGCTGATTGGTTTATAGATTATGTGTGGGACTATTTCTTGGCTGGATGCAGTGGCTTCCTGTGAGGTTCTCAGGAACCAGCTGACACTTCAGGAACTCACTGCACCCGGCCAAAAATAACACATAGTCTGTGTTAAGTTTTAACACTTAACATACACACTGTGCAAGATAAGGTGTTAATTATTTAGATTTTTATTTAGAGGTGCTGCTAGGAGGATTTTGTTACCTTTGGACAGAGCCAGGCTGAAAGTCATATCCCTGTGTTCCCAGGTCTCAACCAGCACTGTTGTGAGTAAAGTACTGATAGACTCAAATAAACCAGAGTTATCCAGCAGTCAATAAAAGTGGGGATGTACTCTGTACTGTTAAAACATCCGGTGCTGATCACAGGAAAGTTTTAACAGGAGACAGAGAAGATATATTTCTGTCATATAACAGTCCACTGACCGTCTAAAGATGTTGAGGTAGACATGTCATCGAGACTGCCTCAAGCAGGGAGAAACAGAGAATCCCTGAGGAGCTTGAGTAAACGACATTTTAGTCCTTTGCCCAAGAACAAAACCCAGAGTTTGTTCAGCAGCTTCCGTTCTGTTCTGCACTGTTTCCAAAACATTATTACAGAGGGCTAGAAAAACGGCAAACTCCAAAAAAGTTTCGACTTCTAAGAGAAAAGCCACTTATCACTTGTTTGAGGAGAGCTGAAACAGCTCTCTGTGTTTTGAGAGCGGCTGCCACGGCTTCACATATACGGTAAGAGAGGCACCATGTTGCACCAGGCTTGACTCTCGTTAATCCGTTGTTGTGTGATGCATGTTAGCTGAATTTAATCATTTTCATTTACTGGGCCCTGGAAAGCAGCAAGTAGTGATTGCATCCTATAACGCGCAACGCGAGTTTCTCTCTCTAAATGCACACACACTCCTGCGCTACACATTTATAAAGTCCTCATCTCCTGCTGCCTTTTATTATTTTGATCTTTTTTTGTAGCAGGAAGCCTCTGACTGCTGACTGACCTCCTCCCTGGAAGTCCTAAAAAGCAGGGGCAGGGGGTTGGGGATGAACCTGGCTCCCCTCTGATTAATTGTCGATCGAGCAGCCGTCCGTGAGTGATGACCTCATAGCGCGCCGGGTACTGCAGGAGCAGCAGGGGTGTGAGAGCGAGAGCGGCATCCTAACCATCAACAGATGTTACTTTAAACATGACTTCAGCTCACAGATACACACACACACACACACTGCATACGGCCACGCCACAGCAGGCCTTTTCCCTGCCTTTGTTCTTTTGTAAGGAACTGAAGGGCAGGGAGCGAATTTTATGGCCATCTGTATCCTTTGGTTTCATGCATGGCGTAAAAAAAAAACCAAACTTAAATCCGAGCTCATATTTGGAACATACTGTTAGAATATATGATGCACTGAACCCAGTATGCAAATATGAACCACAAGTCAAACCTTTCAATTAATCCGTCTGTGTTTACCATTTAAAGCTACACCGGGCGACTTCACATGTTGACATCTCCAGATGACAGAAACCAGCCTGAAACACAACCTTCTGAATACCTAGGACTCTTATGACGTAATGTCATGTTTACCACGCCAGCTGGTCTGGGATCACTTTATACCAAAGGGAAAAGAAAGGCAAAATGTCTAGTGTTACAGAGTCCAGGTTTTTGTTGGATGAAATTCTCACTTGCTGCTGTTTAGTTGGGTTTTTCATTATGTTTTCAACATTCTAATGTTTCTTTTTGTGGGTGATCAAGCGTATGTACCTGGTGCCAGAGTTTAATTTGGCAGCTACTCATCACAAACACTGCCGCGAAATCATAAAGAGAAAAACCGCATTACTAAAGGTGAAAAGTGCTCTGAATTAGATAGTTATGACCACGGACTAAAACATACAGGTTCACGTTTCATTTTCAAGTCCGTCTTAATAAAAAACTCTGATTTGGAGATTTGATTGCTGTTATACAGGCTCGCTTAAAACAACACAAACTGCAACTTACACCAGATAATGTTTATTTTTCTTTGACTTTTCTGTAACTTTTGCTTTATTCTTGTAAAACATTTGATCATTTCACCGATTCAAGCCTTAAAGTCATTCAAATGAGAAGAAAAATCTCTTCTCGCCAGATTGGTTGGTATCAGTATATGTTGATCCATAAATATCAATGAACTGAAGTACAAAAATGCCAAAGATATATTTGTGGTACTTTGTTTATCTTTTAGTAAAAAATGTAAATATTAGCTGGGATATCTTTGCAGGATTTTTTAAACTCAAATATTGCTATTGCTATCAACATAAAGAAGAAGCATTAGTCCAGTTATAGTCCATAAGCCAAAATGGCTACAACTGTTTCAGCAAAAATCAAACACCGAGCAACATGTACCAAAGTGGTAGTTAGGGCAGATTTGGACATTTTGTATTCACTGCTTGATCTGAAACTGGGTGATAAACAGTACCGCAGAAATGATCCTGACTCACACTATTTACATGTGTGTACTTCCAATGAAACTGATAATCCTGTATTCTATTAGTCACTATTCTTGCACATGCAGGCCTTTATGAGGAAGTTCAACTGTTGTGAGTTTGCAATGGAAACAAAGCTGTGTGAGGGGAAAACAGCTCGCAGACAATAAGCAAAAAGTGTGCGTGTGTAACAGTGTGTTGATGTATTTTCCTGGCACAGTAAGTGATAATCACTGTAAGCTGAGCTTTTTAATACAGATAAAAAGCACAGTAGCTGCAAACGTGACACCACATGACCTTCCTCTTGCTTTTAATGATTTGCAGGACGCGCAGTATATGTTCATGCCATCTGGTTGACTTAACTGCAGCGGTGGTGACATCACTCATGTGGATCTGATCGAGAACATTCTTCAGCGGTGCCCTCATCATCGCTGAGATGCTTATTATCCAGACCTGCCCTGTTCTTTGAAACAGAACACAGCAGTTTTGATTTTTTTTTTTACGATCTGGGATTTTTGGGTTATTAATGATCACTGTTCCTGCCTCTGCAAGTTCACCTGAGAGGCAGGCTGTGAACTTTGCAGAAAGAAAAAAAAAAAAAAATAGTTAGACAGTGCTTGGTACAAATGACTGCATGTTCTAGGAAGTTTTCAAGCAGCTGTTGCGCTGTATATACACATATTCCACTGCATGCATGAGCAGGATCTGTCTGCACCTATGCGTTGTTAAGATACTATCAGTACTCCTACAACTGAAATCTGTCTCATTCATCAACTGTAGCTGACATGTGATGGCTGAGCTCTTAGCGGAGGTTGTTACGTCTTTCCTGACTCTGAGGACACCTGTGTTCATTCCAAAAATGTTTCAGCCTCGTGCATATTACACATTCCTGTTCAAAGCCAGATGGAGCTTTTGATGTGATAAATGAGAACATGAGATATGCGATAACAGAAATTATCTGGTCAGCTTTAAACTATGACATATTCTAGACCTTCTGGAAAAAAAGCATCTTGTTTATGATATGCTGGTACTAGGAAGAACACATCTGTAGAATGTTTTTTGAAGCTCTGTGTCAAACATTTCCTTTTATGGGAGGGAAAGCTATTCCTCAAACTGACTACTGGACAGTATATGACGTTAGTCAAATATTTGCAGTTGTACTCTTTGAAGCCCCACCAGTGAGCCCCCATGTTCAGGTCAGGAATCACACAAATATGACACATTCAGCGACACCCTCTAAACACACATATGACACGCAGCCACCTCTTTACAGTCTTTCAAAACACATTCTGCCTCGTCTCCAAATACGTCACCACATTGCTGGGCTTCATTTCCTCGAAAATCAAGAGCAAATGGGATTAGCTTGAGAGTTCTCAGCACTTCGCTTGGTTAAACTTTATGGGGATGTCTCCTAGTTTTGTCGACAAATCTACAACTAAATACTGAATTTACGGATGAATTAAATCCAGACAGGGAAGAGCAATACAGAAGGAAAGAAGACTGAGAAGACACTGCAGTACAACGATTAATGTGATGGTTGCTGATGTCTTGGTGTCATGTTTGGCCTTTATGAGTTCATAACATTGGGTTCCAAGAGCTTCGTATCATTTAGTCATAATTCTTAAGTCATAAAAGAGGATATGAATTTTTCTAATCAGTACTCAGTGGTGGAAAGTAACTAAGCACATTTACTCCACTACTTAAGTATAGGTTTGAGTAGGCTACTTCCATGTAATATTATATAAATATAAATAAATATCTCCATCTCAACCAGCCACAACATTACAATTCTACTTGCACATTATTGCATCAGTAATAAAAATCCATGATTAAAATATATAATTATATAACATTCAGAAAAGAAATTTTATTTCCTTATGAAGACTTTTACTGAAACTGAATCTCTGATGTTGCCCGTCATTTAAAAATATCTTGTGAGCAGAGACAGGCAGGTGATGTAAAACAGCTTCAACATGAGATCACAAGGTGTCAAAAAATAAGTTTTAGGGTATGTTAAGTTACTATAGACAAATATGGATGAGAAACTAAAGATAGAGGCGAGTCCATACCCTGCTGCATTTGTTTTCCTGCTTGACACACCACCTTCGTTTGTGTATCTAGATGCTCGTCACTATCACTCCCACATCGTAGGAAAATCTGAGCGGCTACTGACCTAATTTGGGCTGGTCAGCCAACACTCCCTTTTTTTGTTTTGGCCAGATAATGAACAGATTGCTCCACAGTCTCCTCAACCTTAGGCTCATTTGTCTGAATCTACTGTAACGAGGTTGATGGTATTAAGACAAGGGAACATACCCTCCTTTGCTTTCACTTAACCTTAAAAGCTGTTGAGTTGCACAACTTTATCTGTAAACTGCAGCATACTGACTTTTTCCGTAGAGTGAGTTATTTGGATAATAATGTTTTGCTCAGTCGAAGATCAATTTTAAGAGTGAAGAATTATTTGCTGATAATAAAACTTGCAAATGAGATTTATTTGTGGCCTGTAGGGCTTTTATATTATACTTTAAAGTAAAGCAGACCCTGCATTTTCCTTATTTTGTCTCAATTAATGTGGAGAAAACTGACAGGGCCTTCATGTTTTCTCAACTCTGCCCTGCATGGAGTTACACTGAAGTGTAAAAACACAGAATCTGTATGATCAGAGAGGTTAATGCCGCTCGATTCTTCTGAGATTCTGAAAATAAATGAAGGCGCCATTTGGTGAAAGGTGAAAGAAGTGAGCTCATGCCGTAGGTTTGCATTGTGGATCTGTGTTCTGGCCGGAAAAAAAAGGCTCTGCAGCGGATTTGGACTGGTGTGCCCTTGAGCAAAGCATTTCCTTCTGATATAACTATAACGAACAAGCTATCAAGTGGCTTGTTTTGTCCTAGTTTACAGTGGTGGGTGAACAAAGCAATTCCTGGTCATGCTTCCTGATTAGCAGACTGTCAATGTTTGCTTTTGTTTTATCTCAGTCAAAAGATGAAGGTTATCTTTAGACAAGGTGACACAAGGTGCATCAACACATTTCCCTCCAGATGCTGTGACCAGCTCCGCAGCGCCAGCGACAGAAGCCAGTAACAAAAAACAGACACCCCTCGCACACAAAAGCGTATTTTCATGTGTACACTCTCACCTTAAAGTGTGTGCGAGACTGTCAAAATATTGCTCCACTACATCTGTAAACAGGGTGGTAATTAGGCCCAGAGAGTCGTCACTGCATGGCGTAATGTGATTACATCTCCCTGACAGAATGCAGCGATTAGACCTCACCGACCACAAGGACGTAAGACTCTATTGCTTGTACTTTTCCAACCTTTTTTAGACTTTTCTATAAAAGAACAAGAATCAACCCTAAAATAGAAATTACAAGTGGTAACCCATTTCTGTAGTTCAGGTAGTGAATTTAAGTGTGTAACTTCTTTAGAGCTGCTTAACTGACGATACAGTTTCTGTTTTGTATGTGAAACAGAAATATCTATCTTTACTATTTCAGTCTTATCGATGATTTTGTAAGACAAATGTTTAAAAAGTCAAATAAGTCTATAAAGTCTCCTTTTTGTGTCAAAGTACAAATATTTTCTTTACAGCCTAAGGATCAATTGTAAAAAAAAAAAAGTCGTTTTTCTAATCCCTATTTACACGAGACTGTTTAATTTTAGAGTGTATTTTTCCTTTAGAGGGGTAAAAGCCTGACAGTGAATACCTAAGGGTTTATGTATGGGGTTGGACAAGGTTAACAGACTTAATGGCGTCGATGCAAAGTTTGTTCTTCAATCAAGTCGTGAGAAAACTGGCACCATTAGTGGCATAAATATTAAGCAGTGGGTGACGTAGTGTTTTGTAACGGTTAGATGGAACCCAAATATGAAATATAGGGTTTCCAGTAAAATATACCGGGCAGCAGTGTTATTAGAGCAGTCTGACAACCTATTTGTAAATGTCTAAGAGGGTTAAAAAAAAAAGAAAGAGGAACAGAGCAGGAACAATTGAATGGTCAACTGAACAGAGCTTGACAAATGATTATGGTGACTGGGAATCTGTGGGAGTGATGTATGAGCTAATCTTCTATTTGTGAAAGGAAATAGCACCAAGGGTGGAGGGCGGGGGTCAAGCGGGAAAAATGCAACTAATGTAGAGTTAGCATGACATTTCTACGCTTGCTGTGAACCGTGCATGGCCTCTGCCTGCGCTGGAGACAGCGAATGATGGCGAGACTCAAATTGCTTCAGGCAACAGAGAAAATCCAAAGAATGACATGCAAACTTGACATTGTAGAGGATACATTTACCCACCAGCAAGGGCTAGTCTCTCCGATTTACCTTCTTCTCACATTTGTTCTAGCAGACACCTTCTTGAGTTACAGCTTGGCAGAACATGGCAAAGGGAAGCCATTTTTCGCTCCCGTCCTGTCAGACTGGAAGGAAGCGACAGCGAGAAACTCGCACATTACGTCCTCATAGCTGGCAGCTGCAGTGTCTAAACAATGAGCCTGTGCCTGTGCCGCCGGCCAAGTCAGAGTCGAGATAGTGAGTGAAATATGGAGGGAGGAAAGCGCCTGCCTGGATCTGCCAACTCTAATGTCTCATTGTGGTGAATGGGCTCTGTGGACGTGCCCATGATGTATTGTGCAAACAGGGAAAGTGAAACAGTGTGGCTCTTCTGCACGCCACTTTGTTTTGTTTTTAACAAAGACAAGGTTACTGCTGTTCTGTGGTGGATCATTAACATGATGGAAATGTAAGATATGATGTTTCTGTATCAGCCCCAATCTTGCATATAGGCAGTAACACACTATATTGTAGACGTAAGCAGGTACAGAACATGGACCATATTTAAGAGTTAATTATGTCAACACTATAACTTCTTCTCTGAAGCATCCATAACTGGTTCATGAATGATAACATATCATATAATATAGCTATAATAATATTTAACGATATACAGTACACACACGAAGAAAACCTTACAGTGTGCTACTAAACATTTAACTGATAACATGGTTGTACAAATCGTTCACAGGCAAGTTTAAAAACTACAAAATGAGAAAGAAAATGACTAACTAATAACTCCAGGTCGACTGTATGGAGGTTGAGAGTTGGCAGGAAGAGTAAAGAAGCATCTATGAATAAAAGAAATAGTTCAAGATTTATTGAACTTATGATACAGCTTTAATTAATAAATATAGTAAACAAATATACTTCATAATTGTTGTTATATTGTTTATCATTCTTTAACTCTATACAGCAGTTACACATGCTTCAAATGAGAAGTTATAACTGTTGACAAATATGTTAATTAACACTTAAAATGTTCTGTGGCACCACATGACAGTGCGTTAGAAACAAATATTCATTGCTAATTTACTGCTAATAAACACTAAGGGTTAATATTTGACATTGGTGTGGCACACACTGAAAGCAGAACTATTATTTTTGCCAATAACTGGTCATTGATATCACTTTAAAGGCAAAATGAAGCGCATGGAAAGGTAAATACCACACTACAGCATGCCTTCATCATTACTTTAGATATACTGTAGGAGTAAGAATTAGCTAGAGTAAAGTTAAAAACTGAAGAAAAAAAAAAAAGTTGTGGTAATTGCCAAAACGATGGGAGATGAGTCTACTGAGGATGTTCTTGTCAACACATCCCATGATCTCATATCCTGTTTCAGCTCGTGGGAGGAAGAGCCAGTTTAGCCAGGCCTTAGGAAACGAAACTCCTCCTGTGGGACCGCATTTGGCAATTTCGGTTATCTTTTATTTCCCCATTCTCTTACAGTATGCAAATGTTTGTCTAAAAGTCCTCCGTCTCATTTGGAGAAGTTGGAATGTCAGTGGCGTGCAGTGTCATTCATCTTGATGAGGGACACCATGCTGTGTAAACAAAGCAGCACATAACAGCATCCTGTCAAGCGGTAGCAGGGTTAGTGATTTATGCCACAGTTGTTGCTTTCACTTTACACCAAAAAGTCAAATCTGCACTAAAACTTCTATTCATTTCTATTTATCATATTTACTGTTAATTTCTTGGTATTTTTATGAAAAGAATTTCAGCAAGAAAATTGTCTAAAATGTTGAACTCTCCCTTTATATTGTGGCTTTGACACAAGGTATAATCAGAAAAACTATGAGGTGTGTGTCACAAAAGGCTGCAGACCAAGCAGAGCTTTCTCCGTAGAAGTAGCTGACAAGTATAAGAAACTAAATATATGTCAGGTAAATATTTTGTCATCCATCAAACAAATCCTCCTTCTCGAGTCCTTGTGTCTGCAGCCACTGTTGGGATTTTATGAGATTTGTGTAAAATTGAAAATAGCTCTTGTAACTTTCTCAGGGTGTTAGGAAGCAACTAATTTGGAGGTGGTAACTTCTAATTACAGATGTTTATAAGGAACAGGGTTCAATTTACTTTTCCTTGACGAACATGGTCAGACAGAGACCAAAAAACAAAGCTAATGTTTTTGGTTACTTGCTACTTGTGACTACAGCTCTTCCTTTGTGGCGGAGGGAGCTGGATTTTCTTGTATTCAGTAATCTTATCAACTTTAAAATTTATCAACTTAAAGGAATTTAAAGATGTTGGGTTTCATACATTGCAGATCCCTGTATAAGAAAATAAGAAGTGAATTTGTGGTTATTGCGGGAGAAAATCTCAAGGCTGAAAGTTTGGTCTCCAGAAGGACATGTCGAGACTGAGGTGGTCGGGTGTCAAGCTGTGATATGGAAACCAAAATTTAAAACTTTGGGGATTGACTGTTTGGCGGGGAACAATAGAGAGCTGTCAGAGGGACCACCCCGTCCCACTGCATCCTGGCCTTTGACAGGGCTCTAATGAAACCAAGAAATAGAAGCCACGGTTGGGTTTTAAATTCCCTCCTCCCAGATCCGACGCAAGGTGCTGGAGATGATTGATGAGAACGTTTTCCTGCAGGGTTATGAGACCGGAGGAAAACTGGCACTGGTCTGTTTCAGGGTTGAGATATGAGAGTAAACATTATCTTTTCCGACACACCTTTCCCCACAATAATAATTACTGTTTTCATACATATTTCAAGGAAATTAATAAAAGTTAATTATTACGTATCTGTGAGTAATGTGCTGAGAAATATCTTTTTAGAAAAGAATTTGGAAGAAATGTTCAACAGTTTAATCTTTTACAAGCCCACCAAGTCTCTGCAAAAACACTGCAGAAATGTAATTTAACTCGCAATAAGATGCATGACTTAACAGAAAACCAAATTCTGTCTTTTTATGGCAGGAGACGAGACCAGTGCCAAGCTAATTAATACTCCAGTACAAAAAGCCTGATGGCTCCTTTGGTTAATAATTTATATTCATGGGCCGCCAAATGTGTAGTGGAATACACTGTCTGAGCTGCAGTGTCATAACAGCAAAACAAACAACATCCACCTTCCTCCGCCCTAAACTCTGAACTGCACTTTTCCTAGAAGTCATTTCCAGAGTGAAACAGTCTTTGATGCGAGCCCAAAACCTCAATTACACTGTATTTTTCCAAGATTAAATTATGCAGTCAATTTAGTTTTACTCAAAAATCTCCTATCCTGACGTCGTGTTGACCTGGTGAGGAGCCGGTGAGCCATAAACGGCTGGCGGTTAGTTTGATACCCTTGTAACACTGAAGGATAAAGACATCCGGGAGATAATATTTTGATGGGGCTGCAGCAGGATTTAAGATGGCCTGCGCGCTTCACCATAAAAGATTAGAGTGATGAAACCACACTTTTGTCAAAGTCCAGGGGCTGATATCTCAGGACAAATGTTTTTGGGCTTGAAACTGAGCAAATCCTCCTGGCAGTGACAGAGGTGGAGAAGGGTGGGTGGGTGGGTGGTATGACTAAAGGGTGGAAAAATGGTTTAAAGGGTCTATCCAGTTTCAGGAGCCTCTCAAGGCTTAGTGAAGTGGAAGGAAGAGGAAGTATCCATGTCAGCAAGGAGACAAGTAAGGTTGGATACTAGACCCATATGAGGCTCCAGCAAGGAGCTGAGTGTGACATAAAATGTTTCATACTTTATGTGTTCTGGTTTCTCTGGTACAGTCACCTGAGTAAAAACAAAAGTTCTTATCCGAGTCCCACAGAAAGACACTTGGTTTTACAGAATCTCTGTGCCAAAGCAGAGAATATCAGTGAACCGTCTCCCCTTATATCACCTATAATCTGTTTAAAAGCATCCAACAATTTAAGAAGGGTTCTTCCAGTTACAGTTTAAGCATGCCAAGGAGGAGGCACGGTATCTGTGGTTTGGACAAAGAGCAAACACAAGAGAGAATAAATGCTATGCCTGAATCTCTCTAATTTAATGTAAGTATAGCATGAGCTCATTCCAAAGGCACACTCTTTTTTTTTTCTTTTTTTTTTTTCAAACAAAGAAAATTATGAGCTCACATTTCGACAAGCCGTATATTACAGCCAGATTTATGCTCAACCCAAAATAACATAAAAATCTGATTTAGCAGCTATTCTTTTGCCCTTGGAGCCGTTTCACAGGGATTGCACTGCATCCAAATTTTAATATTACATTTTAAATGGAAGCCTTTCTCTTGCTAGGAAGGGTAAAATTAAATGCATTTTAAGGATCAAACAAAAAACTTAGTCCCAGTTAAGCAGAACTGCTGAGCGGTCAACAGTCTGAAACTGCTGTTGCATTAGAAATGGATGCATAAAGAAATGGAGTTTTGCATTGTCAGAAAAATAATTAGACCCGCATACTATTTGCAAAACATTCTAATCTGATTGGACAGCTATCTTTCAAATTGAATAGAAAATCATAAGTAAAAATGTAGGAAACAGGGTGCCTGTGATTTATGTGTTGTTTCATCCAGTAAAGGTTGTAAGGATGATATACGCTGTTTGCATTTGCTTTTATTAATCTGTATACATTAACAGGAAACAAGTATTCTTTGGAAATTGTTAAACTCACTGTCAATTTTTCAAAACACAGGGGGAAAAAAAGAAGGCAGAAGTGTACGTAAAGATCCAGGCAACTACGCCAACAGATGTTTTTACATTTTTTTTTTTAAATATCTTGTAAAACCTCTCAAGACTAGGCACCCTGCCAGAGCTAATTGCACTAAAAGAAAATAAAATCACCATCAATCCTCATCATCACTGGAAGTCAGTGGACAAAGCTAAAACTCATAACCCTCAGTGCTAAAATGCCTCTCTGGAATCCCTCCAGATGTGAGCCATCTGTTGTGTTCAGTCACTGAGGTGAGACTAGTCGTGTCTATCCAGACGGTGACATCACCCAGGATAGAGGCGGGCTAATGTCCAACATTCAGTCCTCTCATTAATAACACTGCTGATCCTAGCCTTTCAGGCAGCCCCTCCACATGCACTAAGGTATCCCACTGGTGCACTTCATCAACATTATAAGTATTTCTGCCACGGGAAGCCTAATGCAACCAAGAGACCTGAAAACACCACCAATACCCTGTACCACGGTGTCCCTAACATGCGCCTTTTTCTCCACTTCCCTGAGAGGTTTCAAATTTTATGGACTGGCGTGGCATGAAGTCACGGTTAAAACAGCCACAAAAGTGTGCAAATCTGACCCGTTTAATCCAGGCTGCAGGAGAAAAGCTGACCGGAAGAACATTTGGAAAAGATATCCGTTTACTGGCTTCAGTACAAACATACTGAGATAGATTTTCTCCATTTGCCATGCTGAGCCTCTTACTAATTTACAGCACCAACTTTTGAGATTTTCACAATATTTTGCAGTTAATCACTTGAGGTACATTGTTGTCGAACTCAAATTTGTATTTTTTGGAATTTTTTTTAAAGAGGATAAAACAATTTGGGAACACATTTGTAAAGCTTCAAGTCTCTATCAAGTTCTCGGGATGCGCTACTGACTGGAGCACGTTATAGATCAGTAATGCTTATGACTACTAATACGTGAATTGGATTTATTTACAAGTGGGAAAGATAATTATAGTAATTCCTATATGACATGAATGCAGCATGATGTGCCTGGCTTTCTAATGTTAACATTGATTACCATAAAATTTTACTTTTCTGTAATTTCAAATCCAATGTATTACCTGTAAATGAATTTGAATTGTAAATTGAATTTACAATTAAAGATACACAGCATAAGAAGTAGCTATTTAGTTTGCTGTATGTTAAACCTCAAACATCATCTATAAGGGATAAAGTCAAGATGTTTTCATCACCTAAATTACATGCATTCCTCTCGATGACAGTCATTTTGTGCATTGACTAAATAACACAGGAGACAACGGGATGACACACTGCCAAGTTAAACATGTCCTTTAAGGGATAAAAATGTTGCAACAACAAATACAGATGTGGGGATGACATACAACAATCCATGAGAAATTGAAGCGATGATGTGGCGGGTAAGTGCTGTGAACCTCAATCTGCTTCTCCTCACTTTAATTCAGAGTCAGAGACAATTTGAGGCCGGTTGCCAAATAACTGTTATAATGAAAGCTTGAACAGGAAGTGAGCAGACAATAGAAAGAACTTGTGTCCAGGATCCCAAAACCGCCGCCCAGCCGGGGTCTCATCCCCTCTGAGCACTCAGGGAGCGGAGTCAGACACACACTCGCAGACTCAGTCCATCACAGCTCTGTCTCGCTAAAGTAAATTCAAGCGTCACACCCCACATCCCGAATCACTATCATTTACATTCCTCCCGAACACAAAGAGGTGAGCAGCGAGTGGGAGGATCCAGGGTGAGCAAGCAGCTGGCCGGTTGTGATGGAAATGGTGAGAGAAGAGCAGGAAGATAAGATGAGGGAGAGGAAGAGAAAGGAGGAGAGAGAGGGAGAGGGGAAGACAAGAAAGGGAAGGACAGGGACAGAAAGAGACAAAGAGAAGAAGAGAAAGGGAGGAACAACGCTTCTAATAAAACATGTAAAGGAAGTTGTTACAATAGGCAGTGGTTGCTGAAGGGTCACAGTACTGGAAAGGTCACATTTAACAACACTAGCACTGTTGTCAATGACATTTTTGTCTATTTTTCTTTCATCAAGGTGGTATCTGATGAATAAAGCATGGCGTCCTTCTGGATTTTTCTTTATACATACATACATACATCACTCTCCTACAGTATATCTTTATTTGTTGTAGTCTGATAACATTTCTAATGTAACAGATCACCTGTCATTGCTTCTAATCACACTAATCCCCTCACATGTGAGCCATTATTTCTGAAAAATGATGTGTCATCTGAGGTCCTGCTCTTCTATAGTACTGAACAGAGCCAAAGCGTTATGAAAGGGTTCAGATAAATGACGAATGAGGACATCTGGTGAGCTCTGACAGGGGTGTGTCATCTACAGAGAGAGACTGTGGAGGCACAAACAGAAAGAGAAAGAACAGACGGACTTACAGAGATGGTGGATGGAAGATAGAGGGATCAGGAGGAGAAGTTATTACAGAAACACACAGAGAAGAGATAGGAAGATAGAAAAATCTAAAGCCTCTCGTTTTAGATACATAAAGTTCCAGCTATGTATGACTTATGCCATGAATTAGTAAAAATAGATACAGGGAACACACATTCCTTTACACACTGATTACACTGACATGAGTACTTGGTAGAGTTACAGTTATTTGGATTAGATGAGGACACAAATGTGATTTTATGCTGCATTCATTTGAGATGGAAATTTCCATCTGAACAAGAAACTAGTAACTGTTGAGGTTTTGCCTTCAGCAGAATGTTTTATGCCAAGATGGCAGTTCAACAGACTTTTAATGTTAATGTTTTTATCGTGTATGACCATATTTATGCGCAACACCACAGCAGAGTATTTCTGCTCAGCTCTGACAATAGTTCCAGATGAGTTTTAAACCAGCTTTGTAGGACCCAAAACTCCAGATTTATGACAAATCATTGACAATCTAGTCAGAATAACTCGGCTATCCACATGCAACAGTGGCACAACAGGATACAAACAATAAAGATGGAGAACACTGCCAACAAAAAGCACTGGAATCCTCATTATAAACCAACTGCTGTTGTAAGAAACAAACGTTTTTAGAGTCTGTGATGTGCCAACTCAAAAGCAAGAGCGAGAACTTTTCTCTGCCGGCTGAACACCTACATAGATAGAAATTCACACACGGCATGATGGTGATTACTACCTAAATGCCACAAGTGTGTTTTCATGTCTGTTACGTAAACCTCCTCTTTGCCTAAATTGTTGCTCTGCAGCTCATTGACACCCTCCTCTGATCCTCATGCATCACAGCCTTTGGATGTGTCCCCTTAAACAGGCCAGTGCTGAAATAGCAATGTGATGACACCCCGATCAGTGGAGTGGAGTTTTTCCATTAATGCAGTTGTGAAAGGATGACCAGATTAAGAAACTCATTTCCTGTGTTTAAAGATGCTGGACAGTGTTTGTAGATAAGTCAGAGAATGAGTAAATGAGCTGGATATCCAAGTAGGAGTTGGATACACAGCGCTGATGGCAGAATTCCCTCTCTTGCTGTAGGTCTAACAGAAGTTTGTTTGTCCTAACTGTTCTCTAAATGTGTGTCGGAAAGCGTAGGTGGTTAAACTCAAAACTATATTAGCTCAGAGAGATGCTACATGCGTTTCCTTAAAACCCTGCTCCATACGCTGGTGGTCACACTGTAATTTTTCTAGGCTGAACCAGCACTTAGAATTGTATGCTCCCTCTTAAACACAGACTCGGCACTGAAAGCTTTGAAGTGCAGTTATCTTAAACCGTGTAAATACACCCTTTGTTTTGGTGCAGGCTGAGGGGCTGATTAGGACAGAGGTGAGGCTGGGGTGTGGATGTTGCCCCTGGGAAGGCAAACATTAAGAGATTAGGTGGTGGTTGAGCTTAGTGAAGTGCCAGCTTCATCCTATTTATTAATTACTTTGCAAAACCATGTAGAGGCAGGATCATCACGAGATGTGAAAATACAGCTTTTATGGCTCAAAAAAAATAGATTAACAGGAAGATCTATAAGCACACAGGCGGGAAAAATGGCAGTGAGCATTTCAGGCCTTCGGACGTGATGATTTGAGAAATCTCCAGTTCCTTGAAATCTGATTAGAAAGCAGCTTTTGTACACATCCACTGACTTGAGATTAATACTAATCCATCAGGAAACCATCAAAGAGTCTCTGGAGGAAGATCCACCCTGCTCACCTGACAGCTGGACAGATTAGTGTGTGTGTACACCTCCGTTCTTCCTGAGTGAACTTTGAGTGACGTTACGAGATCCTATGTTCTATTGTGTAGCTATTGTCATTGTTAGAGTGGGGTGTGAAGTCTAATGACAGTCTATGCAAACGTTACCCTACGGAACATCGGCAATTCAAGGATCACTAACATAAACACATCCAACACATTTAACAATCCAATTTTATATAATTTATAGAGTTAAATAATATACAGTTTGAGTCAACTTAAAACACACACACACACACACACACACACACACACACACACACGCACACACACACACATCTGGAACATAATGGTGGTGTTGATGACAGCTGCCGCTGAGACAGATGGAGTGAATGAGGTGTCTCAGAGATGATAATTTCACGTCAGTTCTATTTTCAAACCGTGTCTCCCAGAAATTTCATTTATACAGTAATGAATTGTTTTTCTCAGTTACATTGCAGTGACAAACTCGAACCAAACAAAAGCACTTTGGTTGAGGTTAGTAAAGCGTGTCATTTCGGTTAAATGTTAATAAACAGGCCAAATCTCACGTCACTGCAGATTTTTCTGTATTAAACCAGACCATGCTCCTTCCCTCACCTTAACCTGGACTAATGAACTGACCGGATACATTAATCAACAACATTTCCTCATTATGTTAATAGAAAACATAAGCTGGTCAGCGTTATATTTCCTGTACATTAGTTGCATATGAAGGGACTTTCTCATAGAGATGGCTGCATTTTCATGTTTTTCTAAAGCTCCTGCTCTGAAATGGTCCTTCACCACATGTGACCACCTCTGTGTCTGAAGTCTACGATACATTATGTAAAGCCAGCTGGTGCCAAGCTCTTGCCGTACAGTACGTGTAATGGCTGGTGGTTGAAGTGTGGCCTTGGGGCTTTGAAATCTACCACATTTGTGCAAACAGTGATCGCAACATCCTCCTTAAGTGTTTGCGATTTAAATCCAAGTCCACAGGGCTTGAGGGGTAATGATTATCAGCTGTACCAATTGTGGGCAGCAGACACACGCCTGCTTTGTCGACTTTGCACACACACGCACACACACTCAGATACTTCTGTGCACCTCTCTTAATTTCTTATTCCCAGTGTGACTCTTTGTTAGACAATAGCTGTTGTGAGCCTGTAAATTACAGCTTGTCTGCCTGGTCCAGCCCTTCAATCTGAAGCCGCATGATTGATTCACGCCCATAATCTTATATCACTCTATGGCAGGATGCCGTGTTTCATTGGTTATGCGGTTGGGTACAGACAACTATTTGTTCCTATCACAGGAGCTGATGAAGAAAAAACAAAAGATTACTCTCTCAAGAACTAAGAGAAATGAGCTGTCCTGTACCTTTCCCACACCGAAACAGTTTGGATGAGTAAGGTTGCACTCATCTGTTGTTAATGGTTTCATATATATATTTTTTGTAATTACATGAAAACAGCTGAACACAGACAAAAATCTTGAGATGTAAGTGAAAAAAGTGAATAAATCTGTGGGTGTCTTAAGGATTCATGAGACTGTGAAATCTTATGTAACAGTAAGTGAGTAATGGAGACAGGTACAGACGCTGAGACTCAACAGAAAAGAAACATTTTTTGTAGTCAAATATTAATAATGGTAGTTGACTGACCTGTAAAATCTCCTCTGAAATACGTAAGTTTGACCTATTTCAAGAGAAAAGTTGATATATCATATTCTAAGTCAGAAAATAACAGTCTTTTTAACATTAGTATCAAATTTCAGTGAAGGAAAATCTAAAAACTTCTGCGAGTGAAGAATCTGGAGAAGAAAAATAACCCAATAAAAAACATTTTACGCTTTTAGTACTACAAAACTTCAAGGTTATGGCTGGCAGAGAGAGGGGGTGAAAGGTCAAGGGCACGTACACACACCTTGTGACATGGGGTGCATTGACTAAAATGACTAAAGCTAGAATAAAAGGTAAAGTTATATAAAGAACGGAAAAGAAAACGAGAGAATGTAAGTTAAAGAGGGAAAACACAAACACAGATGAGTCAAGTCCACCTTTAACAGGCAATTACAACTATTTGGACTCTACAACATGTCATTGCAACAATAAGCAAAAGGTCTTCAGCCAGAGAATGGCCATAAAATCTGAATTTGGCCATAAAAGGCCAGCAAATGTCCACATGAGAGTTTTTAGCCTGGCAATCAAAATCACGTTCCATTTTAACAGCGGAGCCCATGCTGAGGCCCAGGCCGAGATCAGAAACAAGAGACGGACAGAAAAAAACAGAGGTGGTGGATAAAGACAGAGAAAGACTGAAGGAGAGAGAGAAAGACATGAGAGGGGGACAGGGGATAAAAGAAAAACAAACAGAAAGAGGAACATGGAGACAAAGTCACGGGTGGATTAAAAGAGAGACAGAGCAAGAGATAGACTTGGAGAGGGAGAGGAGGGAAGGAGACATATGGATTTGATTACAAGGCGATGATGTCATGCATGTATGTCAGGTAATCAGCCCCTGGGCTGTGCGTATCGCACAAGCATGTGCGTGTCAGTGCCGAGTGTAAGGGGGCAAGACCAGGCCTCGTCTGTGGCGGCTGCAGAGAGACGGTTTGTCTGATGTGCAACAGAAATCACACTCAATGCAGAGGGTGAGTGTGTGTCTTCATCTCTGACTGTCTGGTTCTGCAGCCTGCAGACAGTTGATCAGATCATTAACTCACACATTTAGCTATTGGGCACAGACATGCATTCACTCCTGCAGCTCTCACACAGGTAGCAGCATTTCTTCCACTCTGCGATGTCTCTCGCTTCCAGCTGGTTTGGACATTAATGGTTTTCAAGATTCATGCCTCAAATGAGGTACCAGCCAGCACACACACGCACAAACACACACACACACGCACACGCACACACACAACTACAAACTCTAACATGTGTCTTTGCCTGGACGCATTCTTAACACTTTAACGTGCTCATATGACAGCTGTACTGTAGTGGGAAGTAAAAAAAATCAGGGATATCCCATATCATGTGTTCACTCACATATCCTTAACAGTAGATGTCAAGTCTTTAAGCGAGGATTAAGACCTTGTATTGGTGTGAACGTGCTGCTACAGGGACTAGTGAGAAGATGAAATACAATCCAGAAAAGTCCAGTTTCAGTATGAAGTTTTCCATAAAATCTAGAAAAGAAAATGCAAGTTAATGAGCATTTCCTGTTGTGAAAGTTAGGTGGTGGGTGATTTTTAAGCATTGCAGAAAAAGTGCAATGAGATGGTGTAACAAAAAGAGCAACAGTCCAACCACAAACCAAATAATATGTGTAAAAATGTAATGCAACTCTGCAATGTTGAAAATGAGCATTTACAGGTGACTAGAAATACATTTATGGATCTATGAGTTCGATGAGACACCACATAAGACAGGACCCCAGTCAAACTGGAAACTTTGCAATTATAAGGTAGGCATCTTAACCGCCAGGCCACAAGGATGCCCTGAGGCAGCTTTTTTTGACTCAGTAACAATGTAAGTCTGAACACAGCCCGAGAGAACAGGTCACAGTTGTACCGGGACTAGTTTCTCCGATCACAAATCGTTTGCTGCTTCATAAAGTAGGTGCGTTCATTCATTCATCTGTGTAGCTCATGTTTTGTCATTTGTACTTTTGGAATTTCCAGCTCTGAAGAACACGCTGAAATGCCGGAAGACCGTGCCTCAGGATTTAACAACTGCCTTTCCGAACCGCACACGTTGCTCATCCAAACCAAATCCCAAACCTCTACATTCTTCAGTGTATTGTCAGCGCTATAGTCATCCCATGGAGGTTACATAATACATCTTCATTTCCCCACTATTTGTCATTTGGCAGAGGCTTGTCACAGCAAACATGTTTGTGTGGCCTGCTCTTGTGTTTGATCCATAACATCTGTTTCAAGTGTACAGTACTCAGAGCCCTGAATATGTCCAGATCCAGAAATAGAATCTAATTTTGGATGACCGAATTGTTTGTTCCAAGAACAAACAATTTGTTGCAGGGAAAAAGGGAGAGAACACAAAACTAAAATACATCATAGTTTAGAGCTGGAGCTCAGTGGGCAGTTGTTGGACTCCTTGACACTGAATGACACGGCGATTGTGAAATGTGAAGTGTGTTTTAAACTTTTTGCAATCAATCCTGCTTTACCCAAGAGCACTACAGTTCACCAAGTCCCCATAGCCTTGTGGCAAAGCATTACAGTGCTACTTAAAAGACTTTCGAGTGTTTCAGGGAAAAGTCTCTGGCAGAAGTCAAGTGGACAAAGGAATTGGTTTCTCTGAGGAGCGAGGGCGAGAGACAGAGTCGAGACATCAGTCTCAGCAGGAAGCTCAACCATGCCATTCTGGTTGTGCTGCCAACTCCTCCAGCCTCTGATCCTCCGGCCTTTAGCTGTCAACAACACATGTGACAATTACCATACGGTGCTTAAAGAAAAGTCTACCCCATCACTCTGTTCAGTGTATTCAATATCAAGTCTAAGACTTGCTCTATTCTCCAAACAAGATCAATCTTGGTGAGTTTACACGGGCAACATGGTGAGTTCCTGACCAAAAACAAATGGTATCTTTGGCTTCTATCAGTCCGGCGAGCACAGATTGGCCATCCAAACTTTTTCACACAGCCTCATTCATTGTCTTCCAACAACAGCCTCCGCCAATTGGTTAAAAACGCTCTGATTAATGACAGTTTCTTTTAGTATATAAGTCGTCCGAACACATGTTTTCGGTTTATTTGCGAGTCATGTCTGGCTCCCGCTGCGACTCACGAACTCTGCTCCATCTGCCACTAAAACCAACTGACTGCGAGTCACAGTGTGTATGCTGGCATTGGTTGCATTTGTCAGCAGTTTGGGAACACAACCGATTAAATTTTGCTTAGAAATACGCTGTTGGTCAAAGATGGGAGATGGGAGATGATACGTTTCACATTTCTGGACTGAAATGTTGCTCAGAAGTTGGTGAAGATGGTTGGTAAAAGCTTGTGGACTCAATCTGAACACGCTAACCTTGTTTCCTATCATTATTGTACGTCTGTTATGTAATTACACCCTTTAAAGCCAGACATTAATGACAGTACAAATGGGACAACCAGAAACGTGTAATTGTGCATCACGGGGTCATGAAGTCAGATTGGATGACGTGCATTGATTGACCTCTTATGTGCATTTAATCTGCATCCTTGTGTTGGTCAAATATGTACGACATGCTTTTGTTTTGACATAAAAGTCCTGCCGAGTTTAGCTTTAGATTAATGTAGGGAATCTCTGCTTTCCTTAGCTTGGTTGGTAAAGCTCGTAACATTTAGCAACAGTGACCTCAGCCATTGTGAAGCCATGACATATTTTATTTAGCGGGCAGGAGACAGGAAGAGTCTTGCCCTTGTTATTCCCTTACACTGCTGGGATCACTTATAACTGTAAAGTACTGCCCCAAGCGGGTAATGACGGAATACACTTTGTGTTTTCATACACTGATATGTATATGTGACTAATTTGCAGTCTTTTTGTATGTCATGGATTGTTGCCTTACAAACATGAGGTCGTGTTGTTCTTGCGCCGTATTTGTCAGGAAGTGTTTAAGTCACTCGCCCATATGTGTGTGCACTGTGCAGTGTCACCAGTCCCATTGTTTGAATAAACTGGGCACTTTTCTCTCACAACAATAGAAAGACTGACAGCTCCCTGAAAAATCTCTATAAAATTTGCTGCCATCATATGACAATCGATGACGCACGATGTTGAGACTTTTCAACGATGGAATTAGTCACCAGCTGTAGTTGGAGAAATGTAGGAGTTAGGTAAGAGAAATCTGATAATCAAAGTTAAGACAGAAGCATTGTGAACTGAACAATGTGCCACTGATAAAGAGAAATGTGTGCTGGCTTTAACAATGATTATACTCCCACATGATAATCCATTGTTTTGTTTGTGGAGCCATTAGCTTAAAGCCACTTTTACACCCACAGGTAAGATGTTTACTCACCCAACCCTCCCCTCAGATATTCTCACAGTGTTCAATGCAAGATGCATAATAGTAGTGGAAAGTAACAACATACTTAGGTACAGTTTAGTGTAGTTTTTACTATTGTAATCCACTTCATTTCATAGGGAAAGTTGTACTTTTGTACTCCACTGTAATTGTTTGACATTTCTAATAATTTATTAGTTAGCAGATGAAGATCATTTTATAAAATATGACTCATTGTCACAAATTGGTTTAGTTCAAATTAGCTCCATTACAACCGAAGCTTCAACATGTAAGGACTGCTTATTAAAGACATAGTTCATATTTTGAGAAATATGTTTTTTTGCTTTCTTGCAACAAGTCACATGATGTGATGGACACCACTCTCATATAGCATTCCTTCCTGAAACTATGAAAGGCACAGCAGCGAGTAGCTATTGGCACTCCATGATTTCAATCAGCAACAACATATTACTAACAAACCGTTTGAAACCAGTGAAACTGTCAAAATGTCAGGGGATCTCTCAGGTGTGGGCCGGGAATATACATTTCACACGTCAAAGATATGTGTTACATGCCTTGTCTTGTTCTTCAGTATTGGTCTCAATTACAAATCCTCATCCAAGAATTTCTTATTAACTTTGCAAGCCGATTCTTTTTTCCTCCCTCCTTGGCTGAATAAATGACTTAAGTTGACAAGAGCCAGAAGGAAATACTGTAACTTGAACTCCCCGTCTCTCCTCACCTACTTCCCTGCCTCCGGAGCAGTGACAGACCGGGCAGATATTTCACACATTACATACGTCAACAAAAACCTTTCCCTCTCCTCTGCCACATCCTTTAGTTAAACAGTTACTTCAGGAGACTCGCTCAAACACTCAGACACGAACACACCGCACACTCACACAAATGAGCAAGCACACCCCCTTCTTGCAAGCCTCTGCAATGCAAAGCTCCATATAAGGACATGTTGATGATGTAATGGTCCATAGGCAGGGAGCACATCCCTTATTGTTTGGTCTGACTGCAGGAATGCCCACATTACAGCTACTAAGAGAGTGAGACACACACACAGAGGAAGAGTTGAGGGTCGGGCGTTGTACGGCAAGATAATGAGCTTATGGCAGTGAAGCTGGGAAAGCCTCTGGCACAGGTAGGCACACTGAACATTATTACAAAACTCTACATTTGGGGGAAAAACTTTCAAAACTTTTATAAGAGTTGCCGATCACTTCATTGGCTTGGAAACCAACAAGTGTCATACTGTGTTTTTAATGACACTTCTCTTCAGCTTTAGCGTTTCTGTTTTTTTGTGTATTTACTGCAAATTACTTACAACTGGTCTAAGATGTTAAAATTACTCAGGAGAATAATGTTTTTCCAAGTCAGCAAGTTTTAAATTCTTTAAAATGTATTTAATTATATATATAAACTGTGGTGGGAACTTTATTAATGTCTCGAAGCAAGGGACTGTAACTCACTTTAATTTCACTTTCATTTAATTAAATATTACGTACTCCTAAAGAAATGCTGAAACACATTTTGATTCATCATTCAGAAACTGAAGAAGTAGCTATTCCAACATGCTTACGGAGAAGTCGGACACACTGGTCTGCCATTGCAAACTTGACCAAAGACATTAACTATTTAAACAGTGATGAGGCTTAGATCTGAATCTCAGAGGAAAGACATGTTAAGCATGTCCCATTACATACAATGTAATAGAATTGTACAGGAATTTGTCAAGGTCATAATAGTGCATAAATAGTGACTTAGTTTCACACAAGATACTAAAAATTGATCATGCAAGAATAATTGTATCCTATGTGTAGGAGCAAAAAGTCTGTATAGATAGTATGTTAAATGTGTATATGTGCATTCCATCAGTTTCTTAGCATAAAAATCAAGAGGTATTTTTAGCTATTAAGAACATCTGAAGGATCCTTATTGTCAGATGACTCTAGTTCTTCTCTTTCCTGTTAGACTGGTAATCAATACAAAGTACCTTATTTAAATATGAGATATAAGGCTAATGCTTCTTACTCTTATAAAATTATTGCTGCTGGCATGGAAGTTAATTACGTCATTGAAATTAAGAGAGTCATCTCAAGAACTTCATTGTATAAAACAGCAGCTATGCTTTAAGGACTGAATTATCTGTGGTATTAAAATACTGAATGGGAGGTTTCAAGTGGCAACATTTCCATAATGTATATTCAGGATTTTGGAAATATAGTCCAATTTATTCCCACATAAAAAACCCACATTGTTTTAGAACAGTCAAATCTAGGCCTCTTGGTAACACACTGCTCCATTAACCATATTGCCACAGCCAGGAAGTTAATAAATATCAGCGCTACATATTTTACACATGTTGATTGCACTCTGGGGACAAATCACTTAGCCTGTGTGGACTTAAAATACAGTCCATGCACTGCATTAATCACCGTCCTCCCTTCAAACTCTGTCACACAGGAGGGCATTCAGCCCACCATCTACAAGTCTCTGTTAAAGCAGTGGTCATGTGTGTATGCACATGGGTCCGTACATATATAACCTAACCACTTGTGGTTAGGAAATGGCACAGCAGCAGTGACATATGGAACATGCAACACAGCTTTAAGCAGCGGGTGAGCCACAGTTTCCAGCTTCAGGAGCCACGTAAAGAGAGGGAAGCCCTCTGTAGAGCTGTAATGTGTGCTGGTGTGGCTAGTTGTAACTCCCTTGAAGGTTTCCTTTTCTTTTTAAATGGCATTCATGTTAAAATAAAAAAAATATATTTGCAACAAAGCCAGACACAATCCTGTAAAGTTAAGATAGCCACTTTAGTGCCCTAACCCACCAAATCGCTCTGTGCAACCCATTTTTCCATGAAACATTAACGACCTACAGTGGTGATCATGCAGCTGTTTTCAGGGTAACCAGACTGACATTGGTGCCTGTTGCAAAAGTTGGACAGGCTGCAGAGTGGGTGGTAAGGTGCCTTGTAATGTTGATAGCCATGAAACGGTTATGTCACCAGCTTTATGCAGCATTTCACAATTTATTCCTCCAAAAATAATCTTCTTTCAAGCTGTGCGGATGTCTCCATAAAAGGGCTGCTTTGTAATGACGAAATCTGGACAAGTGCTATATGGATCAGCTGTATTATTTGTGTTCCCTGAATGCATAAGGCAGCTGCTTCTACTGACTCACATTAGATGGCGAAAGCTGGTCAGTTGAGCTACTACTACTCATTAAGTGTGGTTGGTCTCCAACATTAGTTAAGGGTCAGCTGCAGGATTGTACTTTTTCACCAAAGGTCCCTGCGTCTAACGTCCCCCCATCTATAAAACATGGAGCCTTGCAAATCTGCTCTAAATTATATCTAACAACAAAAATGGTCTCAGATGTGGCTATGTTGGCCAAATACCCTCATCTATGTGTGTGTCCTTGATGAGAAAAAGTTCAGGAACAGATATGGATCAACATTTCCTTATGTGCCACAAAGTGCACTGGGAATAGAACAAAATAGTCCCATAGTGGGCTAGAAGTGATTTCACTGCATACAAGCCATGCAGTTTCCTCTCAAAGGACTTGCTTTTATTAATGTAAAGTGCCCTTACATACAGTATCCAGCTCGGGAGTATTCAAAGACAGAGTGATAGGCATAGTTTCCAGTGCTGCTAGGGAACAAAGTACATTTTCTCTTTCTATTTTGGCTGATGACATCACAAGAAAAACAGTGGGGAGTGAGATAAGAGATTGAATAAACAGTGATTACAGGCGGCAGGCTAGTTTGCAAGAGAGATGTCTGCTTGTTTCACTTAACAACGCACTGCTTCTACATGTACGATCCACTAAAAGAAAACCTCATTTTTCAACACATGCATGTTTCTAGACAAGGCAGGCATGTTTGTTCCTTGAATGACAGTCCTTACACTTTTCAAAGCCCTTGAAAAAGTATAAAAGATGATTAAAATATGTTATCAACTATTTCAAGAGCCAGGATATAACAAGGGCAAACTGTAAGTCAACAAAGCTAGGCAGAAAACAGTCTGAGAACCTGGAATATTCACAGACCTTAAAACAAAAATGGGTCTACAGTAGTTTCTGGTGGTTTAAGGTTTGGTTTACAGTATCTACTGAAAATCATTATGCCTAAAATGATGGAATAGCAGCCCTGTTAATACAAAATGTAAGTGATGGATGAAGTATTCAGATCTTTTACTTTAAGTACATAAATATTAGCATCAAAATATAGTTAAACTACTAAATGTAAAAGCACTTATCAAGCACAAGGTCCCATTTCAGAATGAGAAATATCATATCGGATCATTTTTGCATTAAGGTGTAAGTGTTGGAGCTGGTGATGATGCATCATTGTGAAAAATGCATTTTCCATTTCATCAGGAAGCAGTTTACAGAAAAAAAAAAAACTATCACAATTTACAGCAAAATTCATGATAATTCGTTATTATAGCATATTTGCTTCTTGAAACATGGCCTCAACAATAAACGCCGATGTCTCCTAATCCAACCAAGCCACACTGATAACGAACTCTTAATTATTATGCATTTCCTGCTAATATTTTATTGAGTGCTGTATGGTCTGGATCTAAGTACAACACATGGATCCAGTTACGTGTCCCCCCCTACCTGCTCCCACCCATTAGCAGCTACTGAAGAAAGAAAAGACATACACTCTACTGCTGAGAAGGGTCCCACCCTACCACGCTTACATCATGGCCCACAACCCCAGTGTACATGTGGAATTAGTGATCCCTGAGAGTGTGCGTTTGTGTGTGTGCAGGGATTTCTGTATAAACTCTGTGGGGCTGTAATTGCCTTTGGAAGCTGGGGGAATTCCTTTAAATGTATAAGAAAAAACGGGGAGGGTAGGTGGCGGTGGTTTTGGTAGGGAGGAGGAGGGTTGGTAGTAGAGGAACCCCTTAATTAAAGGATTGTTCCATGCCAGTGGGCCATCTGTGTGGAAATGCCTGGCAGCTGCGCACACAGCAGTCATAACATCCCTTCCCTTGGGGGTGTAGACACTTTGGCCCGGTAATGTATGTATATGCCAGACGCACTGACCCCGGCTGCACACTGTACTTAAAGCACTGCATCCAATGGCACACGTGTCATGTACCTTGACATCATTTTAGTACATCTGGGTAACGTACGTTTATACAAATATAAGACACAATTAGTTGTGGAAATATAAATATTAAATATGCTTTAGACTGCCATTGGTTTTTGTAGGTTGTATATATCAATTCTGACAGTAATTTATTAAATGTTCAGACAAGAAATGTTGCTTACACTCTAAAATGAATACATATCACTTAAACTCTGCGCATCTCACTTTACTTCTTATCCATTGAAAGGATCTTGCCCTTCAGTTATCCTCTGACTTGCGCAGTCTATGAGCACACTAACCACTCAAATACACAGTTTATGATGGGCACATGTTAGATGAAAGAATGCTGCATAAAACACCAATAACTTCAACAAAATTCATCCTGGTCAGCAACATCGTTGTATTTTGCTAATAGTATGTCACACCTTGTCTGCAGAGATCATTTTCAGAGGTCAACGTCAACATTTGGCTGTGTGTCAGTCTTTTCCCCTAATTTCCCAGAGGACTTAACAGGTCTTATGATACACCCTTGAATACCATGGAAACTTTTAGAAATTCCCTGATTGTTAAACTCAAGCCTGAATATTTACAGCAGTAACTCAGGTTTCCAAACCATATGAGAATTAGTTGGCAACAAGGCAACGAAAAAAAATGAACCACAGGTATTTCAGACTACCAACCTGAGAGAGTTAAAGTAATGGTTTTTTATGATGTGTTAAATTTTCCATGACATAAAACCTTTAGTCCTCCTGAAAAACGCAGGGAAAATAACAGTGTTTATGATGTGTCATTGCTTGGAGTGGACCCAATGGGGAATGACAGTGGGTAGAGTGTAGAGTTTCCCAAGCACCTTTCATATATAACATAAGCCAAAAAACAAACTGACATTTGAAGGTTCACAATGATTTTAATGGGAAGTGAATTTGTTGATGATTATAAATAAAGAAAGTGCAACTGTAGTAGGAAAATGACTGAAAATCTTGCCTATCTCGTAAACCTTCTTACACTTTCTACATGTAAATTATTAAATTTTGAACTGGATTTCTTGAAGATCATGTGTGCCTTGTTTTTGTTTTTTACAGGTTGAAGCTGTTAATTGATCAGGAAAAGGTGTACCAAGAACGAAAAGAAGAAGAGAACAATAAAAAGGTCATAAGTCTGAAGGAGGAGCTGACAAAACTCAAGTCATTTGCGTTGATGGTTGTGGATGAACAGCAGCGTCTCACCGAGCAGCTGAATCAACAAACAGCCAAGGTCCAAGAACTGAGTGCCAGTGCTTCACAAGCCCAGGAGGAGCTGTGCTCAGCTAATGCTCGTCTGCAGGAAGAGGAGCAAAAGGTCTTTCGCCTGGAGTCTGAGCTGCGTGACCAAGCTTGTCGATACCATCAAGAACAAGAGACCATGACTGCCAAATTGACCAGCGAGGATGCCCAAAGCCGGCAGCTGCGCCAGAAACTGTCGACTCTCAGCAGGCAGCTTGATGAGCTAGAGGAGACCAACAAGACCCTGCGCAGAGCCGAGGAAGAACTGCAGGAGCTGAGGGACAAAATTAGCCGTGGTGAGTGTGGAAACTCTAGCCTCATGTCTGAGCTTGAAGAGCTACGGAAAAGGGTACTTGAAATGGAGGGAAAGGATGAAGAGTTGATCAGAATGGAGGACCACTGCAGGGACCTCAACAAGAAGCTGGAGAAAGAGGCCAATCAAAGCCGAGGCCTGAAGGCTGAAGTCGATAAACTGAACCACAGAATTATGGACTTAGAAAAATTAGAGGACGCATTTAGCAAGAGCAAACAAGAATGCAGCTCACTCAAAAGTAACCTAGAGAAGGAGAGGACAGTGTCAAAGGTTCTGACCAGTGAGCTGGAAGTCTTGAAAGTCAGGGTCAAAGAATTGGAGGCCGCTGAAACCCAACTGGGAAAGACAGAGCTGACACTGAAGGAAGATCTAACCAAGTTAAAGACTCTGACAGTCATGCTGGTGGATGAGAGGAAGGCAATGGCAGAGAAGCTAAAGCAAATGGAGAACAAGGTCCAGAACAGCACTGGCAAACTTCAGGCTGAGCAGGACAAAGTTACATCTGTTACTGAGAAACTAATTGAGGAGAGCAAGAAAGCACTGAGGTCAAAGGCTGAGCTCGAGGAGAAAATGTGCAGTGCTACAAAGGAGAGGGATGACTTGAAGGCCAAGTTAAGGGCTGAGGAGGAAAAGAGCAATGATTTGGAGTCTAAGATCAATATGATGAAGAAAAGGCTGCAATCGCTAGAGAACATAGAGAGGGAACACCTGAGGAGCAAAGCTAAAGAGGAGCACATCAAAACACCTATTGCTAACCGCTTCCAACAAGAGGACAACAAAGTAAAGGATTTGACGCAGGAGGTTGAACGCCTCAGACGCAAATTAAAGGACATGAAGGTGGTTGAAGGTGATTTATTAAAAACAGAGGAGTTTGAATCACTGGAGAAAAGATTTACTAATGAGCAAGAGAAAGCTAAAGCCTTGATGGAGGAGCTGGAAATATCCAGAAAAGAACTTTCAAAGTACCAATTGGCTGAAAAGAAAGAGTGTAACCAAGAGCATGTTCTCTATAAGCGCTTGAAGGAGGAGGAGGCAAAGTCTAGTCATTTGACCAGAGAGGTAGCAGCTCTGAAAGAGAAGATTCATGAATACATGGGAACAGAGGAGTCCATTTGTCGCATGAAAACTGACCACTCCACGCTGCAAAGAAAACTGACCCAGCAGGAGGTCAGAAACAAAGAACTGGCCAGAGAAATGGAGACACTCACTCGAGAGCTCGAAAGATACAGACGATTTAGCAAAAGTCTTCGCCCTGGCATGAATGGAAGACGCTTTTCAGACCTTCATGTTTCCACCAAGGAAGTTCAGACAGACCCACTTGACCTCATGTCTCCCAACTGCAAGGCAGTGGCACCGCTGGAACGTGCTGTGGTGAACGGCAAGCTGTATGACGAGAGTGAACCTGAAGAAAATGCAAATTACAGCAATGAGCTGCAGCTCACCAAATGCAGCCCATCACTCATCAATAATGTAAATAACCTAAACAACAACATGAGAAGAGCAAGAGTCCCGTTCCTTAAAAACAAAGACACTCCCCATCAGGTGAATGGCAAAATGCAGCCACGGCAGAATGGCAACCACGTCCAGCCTGGAGACGTTGTGTTGACCCACAGTCCTGGGCAGCCTCTGCACATTAAAGTAACTCCTGACCACGGACACAACACAGCGACGCTAGAAATCACCAGCCCGACCGCAGAAAACACCCAGTCATTCACCAGCACTGCTGTCATACCCACAAGTGGGGGTCCACCCAAACAGAGAATTACCATCATCCAGAATGCTTCTATATCCCCTACTGCAAAATCTATTTCCCCAACAACAAAATCTAAAGGTTCCCCTATATCCGATGAGCCATGTTCGCCAGATAGGGCCCTATCACCTTTTACTATGGCTACATACTCCAGAGCAATGACCCCAGACTCTTGTGGCTCAGTAACACCAGACAGAGCCATGTCCCCTATACAAATTGTGTCAGTCACAACTGGCACCCCTGACCGCTCCCTCTCTACGGAGCCAGTGGAGGTTGTTGGAGGGCACGCCGTCTTCCGCGTGACCCCGGAAAGGCAGAGTAACTGGCAGGTCCAGAGGTCTAACAGCTCGGGACCAAATGTCATCACCACAGAGGACAACAAAATCCACATTCACTTAGGCAGCCCCTTCATTCAGAGCATCAGCACCCCATCACAAACGCTGAGTCCATGCCACACACCTGGACTACAGGAGCAAAGAACTCAGGTGCTTGCAAATTGCAGTACTCCTACTGCCAAAGGCAACAGCAAAATCACAAGTAGCATCATGATTAAGCCCACCTCCACCCCAATCCAAAGGCCATCACAAATTACAGTAAGTAATGCCTACGACTGACCTGATAACCCCCAAAACCCTCCATCCCATCCTTTGCTAGTGAATCCTGCCCAGGAGATCCATTACAAGCTTAGACCCTTATACCCCACCACTATACCATGATACATTTACATGTCTGTTTTACTTGATTTATGAGCTTAGACTGGTGTTTGAATGTTTTCCTTTTTATTTTGGTTGGTTTGCTTGGTTCTGTGTGATTAAGTTCAACAATTGTTTGCCTGCATGAGAAAACAATACCATTTGAAAGCACTAGAATTTTTGATTTAATTCAACATAACACCAGGTTTTAACTTATGTGCACTTACTGTATTGTACTCAATGGCAAATTTGCCATATAGTCAGACTATTCACACTGATGTATCATACCAGTTTTTATACTTCATATTACACATAGTGCATTAAGATTAAGTTGTTTGATTTTCTGAGAATTAAAGTGTGCAAAAAGAAGTGTTATCTTTTAGTTTGTCATTCATGCTTGCCAATTTCATTTATTCACTAAATCCAGCATGTTTTGATTGTGTAAAATTAAAAATACTCTGAGGAAAATGCAATTAGATTGAAATCAGTTGTTTGATTTGATTTTTTTGGTGCATGCACAGTAACTTTTTAACACTTACAATCCAACGTGTTTATGTTACTAAGTGTGTAGTCAAAAGATTAGTTTACTCTCTCAGATTTTAACATGAAAACTGTCAACACTTTGTTAGACCTAATTAAATAATACCCAAGTGGAAGAGTTGTCTGAAAAACCTTTGTGCTCATACTTTACCAGATTACAAGACAAAAAAACTGGGATTCTCACATGTGTTTGCTTGCTTGAGTTAAAATCATAGGCTGATGTCATAGTTTCTTCTTACCAGAGCACAGAAACCCAGTGACTGAGAATAAAAAACAGTGTAATGTGAACTTGAGAGTTCTCTTAAATGATACAGTGGAAACTCTGCTTTAAACCTTAGAGGGGTGCTCCATAAGGCTGCAGTTGGAGGTGAATTTTGTATTTAAAAAGATACTAGATTTTGTAGAGCTACAGTTGCTCTTGTCAGACTGGACTTTCATATGTTAGTGGTTACATTTCAGTGGACCATGAAAATGTTAGAGATTTAAAACTTTCAATTATCTTCTTGATCGAATGCACCAGACAGTGTAATGGGTGTTCACTAGATTACATTACAAGATTTCAAACTCACAAGATTTCTAAAAGACAAATGGATCTCTCTCTGGTCTTCAACAACAGTGGTTATTAATTAAGGCCATACATCCCATCTCCCATGTTGAGGTGTCTTTACTTTACTCAATTAGTTTCATTGGGTAGAAACCCAAGATGTCTGTTTTATTTTTCTTCCTCCAATGATTCATGTCCTTTGAAATGAGTCACCAGTACAACTTGTGAATGTTCCCCCATTTATATGCATTCCTCTACATGTGGTTTTATGTGTGCACAGTGGAAATTTTACCGCATATGTGCGATTTGTTTAAATTAGATCTGAACTGACAGAACAAGATGATGAGCGGATGGAGACTTTAAGAGAGGAACAAAAGTGATGTGGGAGAGGAAGAGAGGATACAGTGGAGAGGATGTGGGATGGTTTTATCTGCTGTGGTACATGCCTCATGTTAATGTTATGTCTCAGTACAAAGCTAATGTAAAAGAACATCTTAAAGAGAGGAGTTGCTAATGAACTATTAATCAACTATGGTAGCTTGAAGCTAGAGAGTTTTTAATACGTACTGTACTGGTACTTCACATGCATGTCTTTACACAAGAAATCATACATTTGAAGCAGGAGTTTCAAGAAGAATAAACATAGAGCAAGTACATAAGGCATACATCTTGGGATCATGTGTGTGTTCACAGACGCTGGCAGCAGGCCTTGCTGGTACAGTATATCAACAAGACCTGGTATTCTTTGCTTCATAGTCATGCAGAAAGCATATTTAACTCAGGTTCGAGGCAATATAGTAAAAATGCTAACAATGCTGAGTTCATTAATAACCCACAAGCTCAGTTCACCTGGAAGAAGCAGCAGCCCCCTTTGAGGAGAACTGTCCAAAGATATGCTGACAAAAAATTTCTCTTGTACACCAGGGTAAAAGACAGATTTGAGATGAACCACTCCTCTTCTTACCAACCAGGTCCATCCTAATTTAATAAACTCTTACATTTTCCAAAAATCATGGAAAAAACTAAATCAGAGGAGCTTGAATTGGATGAGGCAATACTCTGTAATGGACAAAAAGTAGACAAGCTTGTAGTAGACGGAGCTGAGAGCTTATGAAATCTCCAAATTACTATAGAACAGAACCAAATCCTCAATGTCATTTAGATGGAACAAGACAACTGTTGCAAGAAAGTGGCAAACTCAACCCAAACACGCACACATACACACACAACCCAGTGTGACAATGAGGAGATGATTAAATCAAGCATTAAATTGAATGAGTGGGAAGGAGCGCAGCTGGAGAAACCGGATCCAAAGCAGTCTGGGCGTGATGAAATGATGCAGGGGCTAAACAAGATGCTATTCATTAGACCACTACTTGAGAAAGCATTCAGCAGCTGGGATTGCTGTCTGCGACCTCAATTACCCCCTGACTCACTTTAGACTTGGTCGATTCATAAACTGTACTCATCTGGCTCAGCCAGGGAAGACAGATCTGCGCATGGTATCCGTGCCAGACAGATAAAATGAGTATCAAGTGACGCACTGGAGGCCAAAGGGTTTTTCATACAAAAGTCCACAGTGATGCTTGCTTTTGTTGGCTGACATTGAGACTGTAATCACACTAAACACGCCGTGATACTTCTGATTAGCAGCAGCATTATTGGGGTGAAAATAAGCCATCAAAAAACAATAAACATACTCATGTAATTTTATACAATCAGCAACTGATCTGAATCTGAATGCAGCCAAGAAAGCCTAATTACAACACTGAGTGCCAGAAAGACAAGGTGTGTATCACACTGCAGGCGAAAGCGGATTTCCTCAATTTTAGCCCACAATGATAATAATCAGAGAGGAATTCGCTCACCTTGACCGACAGGCACAATAAAACCTGGGAAGGAGAATAAGCAGTGGTATGGGGACATTCTCTAAACAAAAGGCTTCGTGCTGCGTGTGAGAGCGTAGACACTGTGAAAGTAGCCTCTCTCCCACTGCAGCACAAGCACCAAAACAAACTTCGTGTTTGGTTGCCTTGGAAACAGCCGCGCCGGTAATGCAGAGTGCTGGGCAGAGGAAGTACTTAGTTGAACTCCTGCTGCACCGCTGATATATGAGAGAACAAAGCCGCACATTAAGGTCTTTCCATGTAAAATCAACAACACTCCCATGACGTGGAGCCTGTACAGATTTTCTGGCCCATTAGCTCTGTTGAAGCATAGGCCCCACTTTTTCTGAAATTTATACCCTGTATGAATATTTAAGGACATAGTTCACTGCAGATTTTTGTTAATTCTCAAAAACCTCAAGCCACACATGAACATATCCAAGTGCTTTTCTCAAGTTAGAGCGAGAGGTTTGGTGCTCAGTGTGTTGCTTGGGAATAAAGTCAATGGTGTGAAGTAATGAAACATATGGAAATGCGCAGAACTTACTCAGCTGCAGAGATCCAGACCAGATCAATGACACATTTTGTCAAAGAGAGAGATTCTAATGAACACCATCTCTAAAATGCTGCAGTGAAAATAATCCAAATTGATTATTTGGGGGAGTGTACAAGGGCATCTTGTCAGCTCATTTTGCAAAATGAAATTACCTTTTCCAAAAGTCGACACTGAGAAAAATGAACACCCAAGCAGTGAAGATGTAAATGAAAATGTTATGATGTGCCAAATACTTTGACAACTTTGAAGAAATTAACTGCCTGCTGACTATTGTCAGAGTCATTTAGTCTGTGAAGCACACAGAGAGACTCAGACATTGAGTGCTCATTTGCCTGGATGCTCAGAGATTTTAAAGATTCTTAAAATTCTTAAATGTGTGATTGATGAAGCTAATTTAGACATATCGAGACACAAATGCAATCTAAAAACATGAAATCAGAAGGAAGAACATTTTCTAGAAAGGTCATCATCCCAGAAGATGAAGATGCTGACAGCAAATGTGGTTTACAAGCACAAAATACTTGAATTGCTTGTATAAGTAAATGTATGAGGTGTTTATAAAATTCGCTGTATCTTGCTCATGAATTTACGAGTAGACAAAATGTACTACAAATGACTGAGGAGTGTATATGGCTCAGTGTGCCAGATGTTGATTGAGTTTCTCAAACCTGTGGAAACATCTTATCAGAGAAACTGTAAACAGGATATGTTTTCTCCTGTACAAGCACCAATCCAAAAGTGATGTACCTCAGTATGCTGGCACGCTGCTGTGCATGTAAACACACTGATTAAAACCTGATTGCACAGTAAGCGGAGCAGTGAGTTGTTTGAGAATCTGAGAAATGTGATGTTTCCCAAGATAATTCCTTTTCTTGTTTGTAGTATTGTGCTGCAAAAAGAGCCAAACATTGGTTTCTAAGCAACATAGTCACACCGTTATTAATACTGGGATGCAATGGGGCTATATTAGGGGAACAATGAAACAAAACTATACAATATGGGAATACATTTAAAAAAAAAAAAAAAAAACACACATTTCTAAGGCTGTGAGAAACGATATTTTCATTTCTTAATTGTCTGAAAATGATGAGATATTCCCTCTATAATTGGTTGATCACAAAAATAGTTTCAGATCAATTGTTTTCTCATTGATTAATTATTCCAGCTTTACACGTTTCAACTTATTTGAGTTTTTCTTCAGGAAAAGCACGCTTCCTGAATGATGCACAAAAGATACATGAACTAAAACCCTAACAATGTATTTCATATAACACTGAACATGTAATAATATGCAACATTCTTGAATGGATGTTATGCATTTCCACAGCCCCCTATTCACTGGGAACATTAGATCCAATCTTAATATTTCACAGGGCAATTACAGAAAAATACTGTATATAGACAGTCATACTGTTTCATATCTTGTTATTGTGAGATCTTTTTTTATTCTAACAAAGAGTTCTTTTAGGGACAAAGCCAAAGTGCAGCAGTCATGCAGCAAAAGTCTGGCACAGTGGTCGTCCATAAAATATGATTTGATATCATCTAGTGGTCATAATCAGTACTGCATCAGATCTCCACTGAGCAACTGGAATCAATTCAGCTGGTGGAGCAAGTCAAAACCATCATCATCACCTGGTCCGAACTGCAAACCTACCTTTTGTGCATATAATCCTCTCCTGCAGACCGTACATCCCATTTTCTCCCCACTTCTTTGATTTCTTTGTTTTATTTTGAAAACTCATAAGACACAATGCAGTGTCTAAACCTACAGTAATACTACTCTTTGTCGACTTCATTGTTTGTCTGCGTTTTTCCACAGATACCTCTAGAAGCATTCCGACGACCGGGACCTACGAGAATCCCCAAACCGAAAAGCTACAGCTCCCAGAAAGGGACAAACAGCACGGCAGCAAACCCGGGACAGCAGAACAAGGGTCAGCCACCACAGACTCATGTAACCACTGGGAAAGAGCAGCACACACACATGCCAGCAGCACACAACAACAACCCAAATTTAGCAAACCGCAGACTGTGACTTCAGTGATACTTATCATTTTTTTTATCTTTTGGTCAAAAGATATTTTTTTTTTAATCTTTTGGGTTACTTTTGGCTTACAGTATATTTCACCTACACTAAAAACATCCTCATGGTTGCTAAAAATCTGCAATGAGTGATTTTTTTCAGTGTGTTGTTTTGCATAAAGACTACCTGCGAAAGAAAAATAAAACGTAAAATTAAAATTCTCAGTGCTGCTTTATTCTTTTTAATCTTTTAAGATAAAAACTGTTTCATTATCATCTGATCCTCATCCATGGTGCTCTGAAAACTGCAAAATGCATCTCTTTGTGTCAATATTATGTTCAATGTGTACACGCTATAAAAAAAACAAAACAAAAAAGGTTTAGAAAGTAGTTCCAATGGAGATTCATTGAACAAATGAGAGTAAATTATTTACAGTCACAGCTTTGTGTGAGGATGTCACTGTGATAAAAACAAATGAAACTCAAGAGTAATATTAGGACACTAAGTAATATTGTCATGTTGTTGAAAGAAAATGAATTTTTATTTGTATTGTGAGTATTTGTGTTCATCTTTGATGACTTTATCTGTTGTGACATACAGATAATGAAACAGCCATTTATCCATTTCTAGGGATGGTAGATGAAGATATTTCTAAAATAAGTGGCAATAATGTACATACGTGTATAACTGATGTGTTGTAATGCAGCTCCTTGATAGTGATAATAACTCAAATGTGACTGTTGTGTTATTTTTGGTTATCAATAAAGACTTTTTATACCTTCAGCAAGGGAAATGTCTCTGACCTCATTCTGGAGAACTATTGACAACAGAGCAACAGACAAAGTGACAAACCAGAATAGATCATAGATATCCTACGAAGCCGCATATATGAGAAAAACATACATACTTAGTGAAAGCCAAGTTAAAATATAGGTTGACAAGAAATATCTCTTATGTTTATCTTTATTAACACTGGCAACTAGAAATATATGTCCATATTTTTGGAAATAAAAGTGGTGCAATGAGACACAATAACAAAAGGTCTCAGACTATGATATTTGGAAGGTGACATGATAGAGCTGTCATTGATTGTGAAAGAGGAATGCTACTTGTGATGCAAGGATTGTCTAGCTAGTGTTACTGGTTCGATGTCAAATGAATGAACGCAGACCACAATGCACCAGGTTTCAACGGGGGGAAATTACAATACAAGAAAAACCCACAATATTCTATTGAAGAGCTGATATGCAAAGAGTGTTTAGAACACGGGTAATTAAGACAAGACAGGCCAAAACAGGATTGGCCAACACAACACAAACCACTTTCTACTATCCACTGTCCAAGTTTTTAAATTTTTGTTTTGCCGTTTTCTCAAGAGTTTTTTGTTCAGGTGTTATGTATAAATCTAAATATACTGTATAAAAATGTTTTTTTTACATCCGTGGACGGGGCGCTTAGCCGACGGCAAGTCAACACTGTTTTTGAGTTAGTGAGACATTCACTATCAGGAAACTGAAGATGTGTGTCGAAACTCATATATTACCAAAATACTGGTTGACACATACATAAAAAAAAGGTGGGATTGGGTAGTATGAATTTCCAAATACCAACTCATAAAAATAATTATTCTGCTTAGAGGAAAATGTCTGGAAATACTTTTAAGGTGAAAGTGAGACATCCAGAATTTAAACAGTGGCAGGAGTGCTACGTCTTTAGATCATATCACTGCATGGAAAAGATTGTCTTTTGAGGTTTCCTGATCTTTGTAATCTTTAAAAAAACACTAACAGTGGTGTCCAAACCTCCTGGTGTCTTGCTGGTGTATCGTCACCGTGCCGTCACTGATGTCCCGTCAGAGCAGAGTTGATGGCTGAGCGCAGCACAGACAGGAAGTAATCTCTCTCCTCACCTCTCTCTGTGGCACAGACCCAGGAACGACAAGGACCCTCCAGGACAAAGGCATGACACACATCTATGGAGACGGAGACATTAATATTACTGTGACTTTCCTGATTCATCAAAGAAGGGTATATGATCATATACAGGTCATTACTGAAAAATACCAAAATTGTAGCAATATTCATTATATCTTTATATCGTTATCTTTCTATGGGACCAAACTTACAGCGTGTGTGTGTGATCTCTCTGACAGCCAGGCTGGTGAGGGCCACAGAGGCCAGGAAAGTGTGTGTGCTGCGGTGAGCCAATGTGAAAGGTGTGTGATGCACATTTCGCCGTGTCAACACCAAAGCATCATTAAACAGGAAGAGGCCCACATCAGACACATGCTCATAGGTCCTAAATCACACACACAAACAAACAGGGTGAACGTAGGATGAATGTAATGAAACAATTTCTAATGCAATGATACTATTCTTTAAGTCTTAAGTAAATGAGAAAAACTTTATTTAGTTTAGTGCAAAACACAAGTTTGACATGTGACTATCAGTGCAGATGGGTGGTCAGACAGGTTGGTAAATATTCATTAATAATGATTTATTATACAATTAAGTGAAAAATCAACAGGAACACAGGAATAATTTGTGCTGTTACCTGAGAGAATCTGGAATCTGTTCGTCAGGACTCCTGAGCAAAGCAACATCCTGAGTTATGACCAGCTGTCTGTTTCCTTCACTGAGGTTCTACACACGACACAGTCAAAGCAAAATAATACAACTTTAGTTTTATAGTATGAGTTTTAAGAGAGAGTGTAAGAAAATAAAACAGAGAGCTGTGTTTTTACTGGACAGCCTTGGATCATCTGCTGTGTTTCCTCCATCAGTCTGTCTCTCTCAGAGTTACGCTTCAACTGAAACAGAAAAAATAAATATCTGTGTAGTTATTGCACTGAGCATAGTTTTGCACACTTAATACAAACTACAGTGTATACATAAGAGCAATAACTCGGCTATGTAATGTTTGTTTGTGACAATGGTTGTGACATAGCACAAATAGAGAATCTCATGGCTTCTACAGAGTATAAACACAATACGATATAACAACTTTTTGATTTTGTTTAATGATAGTTGAAGTTTTATTTCTCCACATTTAAATATTTGCTTTAATAGCTTCATAGTTTAGTGAATGATTTGAAAGAATGATACACAGATAAACAATTATTGTTTTAAAAATGACCCAGATGGATTTTGAAATTATTGGTGTCATACCTTTAGTATGAATTCTCTGTAGCGTAGCATCGTGGTAAGGGCAGAGGAGAGGTGTGTGTGGTCAGGGTGCCCGGGATCTGTGTGTAAAGACAGAGCCTGAAGCAGAGTCACATACTCCTCTATTCTCCACACCGGGCACAGCAGCAGCTCCTGTAGGCTTCACAGACACACGTATACAGATGTGTTTTTACACTGTGGTTTGATCGATACAAACTTATACAACATATATACATACGTGTTGTTACCTCAGCATGTGTGTTGCAAGAGTTCTGTCTGCTCTCTTCAGGAAAGCCCGAAATGTAGGTTTCGTCTCCCTGCACTGACACACACACACACACACAGACACACACCCACACACACACACACACACACACACACACACACACACACACACACACACACCATTTGTTTAAATCCAATACGAAACAAAACTGTCTAAATCAAATCTGGCTTTTCATGAAATCATAATAAACAATCATTCAAATTGAGTATTAAAGCAGTGCAGAGATCTGACAGAGACTCTTTCAAAGGGCTGAACTAAATTTGTTAACTAGTTAGCTCGAGGTGCCTCTGGTATGAATCGATGACAACAAACACATTGCTTTACCTTGTCGATGGTGCACAGGGCAGTGGTGTAGTTGTTAAAGTAGTTGGTGTAGACTCTGAGACTTGAGCACAGTTTTACAAACACCTCTCCAACGCACTGCTCTGCCCCCCACTGCTGCAGCCTTGCCCATAAATCGATCTGAAACACCCTGCAAGAAACACACATAGACACCAATCATGTCATTCCACACAGAGGGACGCAAACAAGACAGTACCATACGAATATCTGTGTGTGTGTGTGTGTGTGTGTGTGTGTGTGTGTGTGTGTGTGTGTGTACCTGTTGAGCTCCAGTATTTGTGCGACAGGGCTGAGGATAATCTGGGTGTCAGCATAGCTGAGAATGGCTCTGTTGGAGTTCAGAGCTGCTGTGAGTGGCTCCTGGTACACCTGCAGCACCGAGCAGTGACATGTATCAATGAAACCTTGGATTAGCAATACTGACTGTTCTCTTCTTCTCTCACCTCCACCTGGAAAATGGACAAACAGCACTTTCTGGGCAGGTGATTGCTTTGTAAGATACCTTATCCTGCCCAAATCAGATTCTAATATTAAGGGAGGGCAGAAAACAGGTCATGCAGTTCCACAACCATGATTCATTTAATATTTAAGACACCTAGTTAAATAGGTATGACATAAAGTCCCCATAGTTTGGTGAGTTCTATCAATTATTAGCATGTTTTCTGGGCTTGACTGGACAGCATTACCTAATATTCATTCAGCTTGTCTCTAAGTCTGATTAAACTTCATGTCGAGTGTGACTGTCCCTGAAACGATGGCCTCTCAGCAACTACATTTCCTATTTGAAAGGAACTTTAATCGTCTTTTTGTTTTATGAATTATCGAGTTTAAAGAATGGGAGGTATACCTTCAGCACAGCGCCCAGTCTCCCCAGATACAGACACTCGCTGTGGTGCAGCTCTCTGGCAACTACACCTCTCCAGTCTAACACCATCTAAAGACAAAACAAAGCTATAAACATGAAGTGTGCTGCTTTACCCTTCTCTAGATGGACAGATTTGTGCACACACTTGTGGTGGCTCAGGTAGCAATCTCTGGGAGCTATGTGGTGCCAACGAGAAATCATCTGCTCCTTTGGTTATCAACTTGTCCTCTCCAATATTCTCTTCTCCCTCCTTCTCTTCACTCCATCTTGTAAGGAAGACAGAAAGAAACTCCAAAGGTCTGGTCTAACGAAGCAGAAAATAGGAATGAGACACTTTGACAGGCTGCTATCTAAAGGTTAATGTTTTTTGCCATGGTTTTATGGTAAGTATGCATTACAGAACTCCTTCACAGACATTCCCACCTCTTCCTGTCTAGTGAGAGCAGTGAGTCCCTCAGTCAGAGCCTCACTTAGATCTTTAGACTGAGAAAGCTCCTCAAGGCAGATTTTCTCCCACAGAAAATTACCTATAAATACATTCACAGATTCTTCAGAAAGTTTACGGGACACAGAGTATGCACACGTGTTTTAACTTGCTATTGGTCCAGCTGTGTGTGCATGTATTTCAATCTACGCGTGTCTGAGACTCACCCAGAGCTCGACCCCTAGCCTGGAGGCTGGCCTGCTGTAGCTGCGGCCCCAGGCACCTCCTCAGCTCCCCCAGAGCCTCCTCCATCCACTTGGCCTCTCTGCACCAGCCCGTCAGTACACTCTCACACACATACTGGAATGCTGGGCCTGCTGGAGGCTGGTTCGATAGCCTGCTGCCACACACACTGCTGTGAGACCACTCACTCAGGACTGGAACAGGGCAAAAGGGTGTGTAAAAGGAAAAAAAGACAAAACAAAAACATGTTTCTTGAGGCTTTAACGTGACACAGGCCTGGTTGATTTGGAAACACTAGTGGTTACCGTAGTGACAGCAAGGGCCGTGTAATACAACAGCTAAGGGCTTGAACAGCTGCTTTGTCAAAAGAATAAATAAATAAAAATGACGTTTTTCTTGTTTTGTGTGCACATTTTTGATAACTATAATATTATACTATTACTATACTATTACTATACCATAGAGAAGGAATTACTGACAGCAAATACATTAAAGATTCACAGAAAAATGCTGACCATAAAATTTTCAAGAAAGTGAAGACAACCCACTGGTCCAAGAATCAGGCGGTGGCTGGTTTAGATATTTTTTGGAGGCGTTAGTGGTAGTTTTGAGGTCACAAAGAGCGCATTACTAAGCTTCACAAACATTTTTCATTTAAAGTTTAACATCTGAGTCAAAGTCTTGTGCAAGGGAGACTCACTGTTCTGAAAACTTCCGGTAACAAGACCCATTGGCGCCCAGACCTCCAGACCAGTCAGAGTAGAGAGAGTCTGGATGAGAGCCACTCCTGACGCTAAGGGAGAGAGAGAAAGTGAGAGAGAGCAAGGAAAGGATAGCGAGACAGGGAATGGAAGTTACTGACATGGAAGCAGAAACTGTGACAGAAATACAGACTATAGAGAAGTATGGGTCTCAGCATCTACCAACCAGATGCAGCCAGTGGGGAGAAGATGTCAATCCCTCCGCCATCCTCAGTTGGTGCCACCCAGCCACACAGTTTTTCCCAGAATTCTCTATGATCGGGGGTCAGTAAAGTCCTATTTGACAGGATGCTACCTGAAGGGTCAAAAGTAAAACAAAGAGGATTAGTAAACTAAAAAAAAATCTGAACATAAGGTTCACTAAAAGGTCTACTTTGCAGAAAGAGCCTGTATTTTCAACTTTAACCAATCACATTTGAATGGGATGTCCTGAACCAAGGGATCAAAGCATTTTCCCAGACCACAGATAACCAGTTTTGTGTGTTTTCCTGTTATTAGTTAGCAGTTGAGCTGATGTCAACACAACAAATGTACTTCATTTCCAGTAAACTCTGTTCCCAAATGGTGACTTCAAGGGCACAAAGGAAAACTGTGAACAGCATACTATTCAATTGCCACAAAGTTGTTGTAGAATCTATGAGGTAGTTTTTATGTATCTAAACATTAGGAAGTGTTTTAAATTTAAATAAAAAGGTGAGACCAACTAAACTAAAATGTAAAATTAATGTTAAGATTTATAATAATTAGTCTTGGGCCAGCTCTTAGCCAAAAGACATGGATAGCCATGGACTTAAAAAAAAAAGGTGGTATCATAATGACAATAAACCATGAAATGGTTTTAGCAGATGTGTTTCACAGTATCCTGAGAGATAAACTTGTAGCACTGAAGGCTCCAGTTGGACTGGAACTAACCCTGGCAATGTTTCCACACATTTAGATACACGGGATTATTAATTCTCACTGTGAAGCAGATGGATCTCCTCCGTTCCTCCTGGAGCTAACAAGCCCAGCCTCAGAGCTCCCTGCCCTGAAATAGCCCTCTCCACCTGGGTTAACAGAGCTGGGAGGGTCCCTCTGTGGTCATACACAACCACAATCACTCCTGCCTTCACGCCGCCCAACACCAACTGGATTGAGCATAGGGAGAAAGAGAAAGGAGCAGGGAGGAATATTTCTTTATCTTTCCAATGCTTTTTTTTTTTTTTTAGCGTTTTCTACATCCCTTTCCTTCCTCTCTATTGACTTCTAGCTCATACAAAAGAGTATGATGAATGGACTGACTGATGGAACTTCTATATTTTCCTCTTACCTCATAAGCAGGAACTCTGTTAGAGATCAGCAATAAGAGGGCAGGAGTGGTGCGATGGATGGGTGCGACTGCGTGCTGTGGAGCAGGTCTGTGGGTGAAGCAGGACAATGCTCCACTGGCTTTGTTCAGTCTTTCACTAAAAAAAAGAGGATACGTAGTTTGATTTCAACAATACGTTTTGTGGAGCTTGACATTTCCCAGAGACGCGCAGACCAAGTTTATAGCAAGGGTGAGCAAATAAGTTCAAGCATGGGCCGTCGCTGTTCAGTGGTGGGGTCAACATTTTACAGAGGCAGTGGAAATACAGGCTTATACCATATGCTTTCAATATGTTTTGATTGTCTGCTTCTTTTAACTCATTCAAGATCCATAAAACAGCAAATGCCATTGGTTTACAGTATCATGCATGTTTGAAAATGCCCCGTTTCTTCCGGCAAATGTCTGGTTAAATGGCAATTTTGCTCTTGACCTCTGACATAATTCTGAGAGCTTCTGCACTGTAGTAAAGGATGTTTCAAACAGACTGTAAAATCTTATACAGTGGTAGATCATGGCATCTGAAAACACACATATCACTCTAACAGTTGTAGATGATCACCTGAATGAACCGGAGGCCCGGACTCCCTCCAGGCTCTGAGCTGCGCTCCACCCGTCCAGGCTAAGACTTCCAAGGCTGGAAGACCCAGTCGTCACAGAGCTAGGTCTCCCAGTCTGGCTACTTCCTGCTCCTTCTTGCTTTATGCAGCAGCCCCATGCTCTCCTGGTTCTCATAGATAGTCCTACAAATATCACAGATATAAGTTACTTCAGCTTATTTGCCACTATGGGGAGAGCAGACGCTGTTATTTTATTTTAATTTCTTTCTTTCGCTCTTACTCTTCTCCTCCTGAAGTTTGTCTCTGATCTTCTGCCTGATCCTCCTCTCCTTCCTCCTCTCTTCCTCCTCTTCTGTCATCCCCGTACTTTGGTGGTTGAGGGTCCCGTACTGCTCTGCTGCCTCCCGGGGAGTGAGCCAGTCCAGTGTGGAGACGCAGGAGACATAGTGGTTCTTCCACGCTCCAAACTCTTTTTCTCCAGGGGTGTAGGGAAGGAACCAGCCTCTTCGAATACATCGGTCTGCCCAGATACAGTCCTGAAGAGAAGGAGAAGAGGCTTTTATTCTTTTAATCAAGACCTGATCAATTCAAATATCTCTTTTTGTGGGCTTCTCACCTGTTCGGCCAGGACCCTCCAGTGCCAGCTGACTTGGGCAGCGGAGCAGAGATCACGAGGGGACAGGAATGACATCACATACAGGGACAGAAACCGAGGCAGCACCACCGTGAAGTCCACTTGAGTCACAGGAACCGCCACGATCAGCAAATCCCTACAGTACCTGTTCAGATTGTCAGAGGAGTTTCATTTTAAAGCCTGTAAATCTAATTCAATCAAATAACTTTTGTTTCACGCTGAGAAAATTCTCAACAAAAAGAGGTTTGAGGGGTGGTAGGAGATTAATAACATGTAATGATCATAAACACACATAAATTAAAGTGGGTATGAATGATCTTACTTGAGCTGGGACTCGGTGCAGCGTGTGAGCAGAGAGTGCAGCAGATGTTTTCTCTGCTTGTCAGTCCACAGATCAAACCAGTGGAGCACCAGGTTCATCCTCTCCTCAAATAACTGGGAGTAAATGGAAACATGACACCAACAAACTTCAGACTATCAGTCAACAACATATGGAAGCTGCACCTCATTGCATAAGAGTCTGCCTGCTTTGCCAAAAGCCACAAACTGGCTTCCAAAACACTGATGAAGACCATGGGAATGGCAAAACGCCAGAACAAAAACGTAAGGCTAATGGTGTGATAATGGCTGAAAAATGTTTGTCTGATGGGGCCATTAGTAAGGTTTATGTCTCCACAACAGGAACTTTACTTATGGACTGTGATGCAGGTTTTTTGTGTGTGCCTGCACCACAGCAATGACACAGGCTCTTCTTCATGCAGCGATGCAGCAGCCCCTGATGGTTTTGGTGGTAAACACCCAGTCTTCACTTTTTTCCTCAATAGCAGACACTCATTTCTCCAGTGCTCCTTAGCAAAACAGTAGCTGCACACATGATTGGGGTCCAATTTTCCACGAAAACCGCTGACCGCTTTAACTGAAGACTTTTCTGTCCCTTCTGTCAAACCTTTACTGGAGTGAGTCCCGAAAAAACACTCTACAGCCAGTATCACCAAGACCATGGTTCTCACCAAAGAAAACCTCATGAGTCAGGAAAAACTCATCTGCTAATTTGGCAGCATCTGAATTTCTGTTCATTTATGCAAGTAACAATACGGCCGGGCAAGTATTTTTAAACTGTTCCAGCAAGATAAGTTCCTGCAGATCCTCCAAGGTCTTTTACCTGGGATGCAGCGCACCAGCGGCTAAAATGAATGGCTAAATCGTGAGCAAATTCAGTGTGGGATTGCTTCTCTTTCCTCAGAGATCTGAACCTCTGACGATATGCGTCAGGTACCAACTCATACGCCTTAAGAACAGCAGCTTTAACCAACTGGTAGCTACCACTATCAGCGACACTCGAGGCTGAAAATGCCTCCTGGGCCTTGTCAGCAACCGCACACTGAAGCAGTAGGGCGTGTTCAGCATCTGACCCATTTCTGTTTAGCCTGAACATGAGCTAGTTAACTTTTCTGTTTTGATCCTATATGGTACAATATTGTTTAAGTGATAAAATATTTAATTGATTTAATTAATTTGCCCTATGGTGTATCTCTAATAGCTTAAGATCGACAGGAAGCAGAAAAGGTAGCTACTTTAAACCAGTTTGCGCACCTGTTCCAAATTAGCCAATTAACCAAACATCAATAATGTCGTTTTAGAGATATTTGTAACACGAACACAGCATATTATTAGGCTTTACAAGTGGTCTCCTGTGTGAGGCTTACTGTTATAATTTGGCCATTCCTGCCATCTGGTGGCTATAAATAAAAAGTAATCTAATACAACTCGAGGTTTACTCTATCACCCCACCACTTCATTTGTTCCTCTAACCTGCAGGTTGCTCTGCTTGTTGTTCAGCGGAGTCCAGGTGCTGAAGCGGGTTTCGGAACGCAGGCTGTGACCTTGCTGCGGCCCATAGTCTGTCCCGCTGAGCTGCCATCGCTTCACCGAATGAGGAGTTGAATTCAGGTTTGTCCCCATGTGCTCACAGGGAGTGAAAACTCACTTCGAGATAACGCCTAGAGTTCTGTTTAAATCATTTAATGCCAGATTGAGCTCTGCTAAGGAAATGCCTACTGACAGGCTGCCACTGTGCTGCTCTGCTCTCTGCTCCCAGTAACCTTAGAGACGCATCAACAAAAGGATGAGCACATTCCTTCACATGGTTTACACACACACACACACACACACACACACGCGCACACACACACACACACACACACACACACACAAGAACATGGCTGGGATAACTGAGTTAATCCCATTTTTCTCTCAGTAATTTCAATATGTTAGACATAACTCTTCCTTTCTTAAAAATAATAAAAAAAAATGTAGTCAACAGAGTCAGACAACACATTTATTACCAAGTCAATAAAAATAAAATCACCAAAGTTAAAACAGTAAAACACAAAATAATCCCGCATCCCCCAGCAACACTGGTTAAAATAAGTGACAAAATAAAGTAGGATTTACAACCAAAGCAACATCAGATGACTATATTATCTTAAACACAGAATCTCAACATATAATCAATGTGTTAGAAACAATAAGGCCAAAAAGGATTAAATTAAAAATTAAGGCATGGCTGTGATGTCAACATTTGGGTTATTCCATATTTTCCAGCGTCAAACCAACACACCAGTGATCATGAGTGTGTTTTGCATGTTGCATGGATATGTGCAAATATATTCAACACTGAACAATGTGTTGGAGGTGATATCAGGCCACTCACATGTAGCAAGAAATCAAATGCAAAATCACAAACTGGAGTCGCTGCTTACTTCTTTTTTAATTTCAGTTTCTATGGTCAGAATCTACTGTGTGTTTAATGTTATTTCTGGCTGATTTAATGAATTTAACCATAATTCAATAAAACCAGGAAATACTTTTTAGGTTTTTATCATCTCACAGGTAAGATCTAAGCTTGTGTTTAAAGTTCTACGTTGAGAAACAAGTATAAACATATTTCTGTATCTATATTCTGATATGTCTAGCTCTGGGACACTGATTTACCTGTGACAATAGATACGAAAAAGTGCAACACAGTGAGTTTATATAAATCTTGCTAAAGGAGCAAGTTTGTAGTCAGTTCATAAACAAACACTGAGGATATTCTTTCAAGGACCTGTGAATTCATCATCTGTTGGACTACAGGTAAGTTCTATATGTCTATATAGTTATGTTTTACAAATCTAGATTGTTTGAAAAATGATTGAACTGACTACAACTTGACTTTAAACAGGCCATGATAGGGATCTACCAATGCCAATATGTAAAATATACTGTAATGTTGGTAAGACAGTAGCTAACGATCTCATAGATCTTAAACCTCTCTCTATATAACTCTGACAACAAGAGAAAAGATAATACACTGTATCTAAATTAATAGAGGAGGTGGTGAAATTCAATCATAGCTCAGTAATTTGATTATTTTCATCTCGCTGTTTAGTAAGATACGATTAGAGCTATTTTCTACTTCATATTAGCCACTGAATTTAGTACTCGCTGCTGGTTTACTGTGAGCAGTGAAAAATAAGGCTGTTGGCGCATCCTTATTAGGGCATTTTACAATACATCCATCCCCCTGTACAGACAGGGAACGCTGGTGAACAGCTTTGTTGCCATTTCTGCCATAATACTTAAGAGAAATAGTGCTTACAAGCTTTCTTAATCTCCATCTTATCTGTTGCGGCCTCTCTAGGTTGCATAAAACAAATAGTGGGTCAGATGAGGTTGAGAAAAAAAGCGAAGAGAAAATCACATGCTGGCAGTCCTCGGGATCTCTTGGGTGTCAGCTAGATTCAGTTTCTGACTGGAAAAGCAGAGTCAAGGCAAAACATAGGCAGAAATCTTAGGTTTTTTAACAAGATAAGCCATGGACATATAGGAAACTTTAAGAAAAAGAAGTTTTACTTACACTTTCAAGTTTTTAAAAAGCAATTAAGGCCTTATAGGAAGCCTGGGGACTGGCAATTGTTAAATATCAAAGGATACATAGAAGAACTCAGCTCCTCAAGCTGTGAAGAAAAATAATATTTTGATCTTATTATATATGTTAGCACTTTATGTGGCAATCTTAGATCACTTGAAAGGATGTTTTTAGACTTTATCCTGTTAGATATGCAACAAGTAGCCAACTAAACTCTTAAAGAGTTTAATACTTGTGAGGGAAATGAGCAGGTAAAACTTTGCTGAGACCCTGAGTAGTTACACTCCATCGATGAACAGCTTTATCCAGGATAATACAACGTATTGAGCTTGATGTAATGTACAACAAACATTTCTGTAGCTTAACTGTTCCAGATCTGTAGTTCTGTAGGGTTATTCAGCAAACTTCTGGTCCTGACTGATAAAATACCATACACTATGAGATTTGGTTATCTTGAAATACTGCTACTACGCAAACATCAGTAAATATACAACATGGATAAAGTCAGAGCATTTTACAAATATTACTGCTGTCTTACATTAAGAAGTAACTTGTCCATGTTGGTGTCACAGGCCATTTTCCTCTGGTCCTCAGGCATTTCATCCACCTCACCATAGAGGTCAAAGTGCAAACGGGCCAGCTTCTCCTGCATCTCTCTCACATGCTCCATCTGGCCAATGGAGCACTCATTGCCTGACACAAAGAGAACATGTAGAATTGGCTTCATCTTCTATACTTCCTACAATTTTTTACTTTCTTTTGTCTTTACACTCAACCTCAATCTTTTCTACATGTTTCAAATATTGATTAGTTTAAAAATCAGACATTAATAGGCATATATATATCAAATGTTACAGGCTCAGTTAACATATTTTTTTTTACCAAATGCTTGTAGTTTCCCTGAGTGGAAGTCGTTGAGGAGACTAAGCAGGCCATTCTCCATCTCTTGTACATCTGAAACATCGGTCAAAAAGGAGTGCTGGATGATAGGTGCTGCCTGGCTCTGGTTCTGATTAGCCTTACCACCCAGACCCACCTGATACTTGGATTTATCCTTTATTCCTCTGGTAAAAGACAAACAACATAAACAGAAATGAGCGATTACATTGCACATGATGTTGTGAAGCTATCATAAGTGAAATAATCGTGATTGTACTGTTCCTACCGCCTGTTCTTGCTCTTTTGGCTGGAGTGAGTCCCCATATTGTAACTGTGGCCGACGTGCCGTCCCCCGGAGGAAGCACTGTTCTTTCGGCCAGAGCCTCCGGTCGGAGCCGCTGTGTTGGTGGAAGTCCTGGGACTCTTTCTCTTTAACTTTCGCTCCTCCATAACTTCATGTTACGGTGCTCTCTGGTTAGCTAGTTAGACAGTGAAATACGAAAGGCGGACACAAAGCACAACAGTCAGCAATGTAACTCTGAGGCAAACCCTGTAGCTAATCCTGCAGAAACAATATCCTGACAGAAATTAGCTTATGTCCTTCGTGACCAAGCTAACGGTAGCTCAGCGGCTAGCTGGTCGGCTACTCTTCAGATTTCAGAGGTGCCCGTAAAAGTTACGAACCAAAAACATAAGCCGATGAACATATTTACTCACAATTGCAGCAGGGTAGAACCTTTGCTTCCAGTGACACTGACAGCTTGTCCACACAATTAAAACGTTTGCTAAACCATAACGATTTCCTTATGTACCTCGCAAGCTAGCTAAATAGCCTGCAAACTCTAAAAACTTCCTGTTTTGATGGGACGCAACTGACCCGATCAGGGCCAAATTCCAAATTTCTACAGATCCACCTCTAAACTACACTAGAATACAGTATGTCTTATCACTGTACACCGTAATTACATTACTACAATTTGGAATCTTGGAATAGCATAAGAGTATTTATTCTATACTTGAAATCTACCGCTACTTGATGAAAGTTTCTCACCTGCTCTGAGTAGTGTCCTCCTGAGGTCTCACCAACACGAAATGGAACTATGCCCAGTTCTGGTTGCGTTACATACCCTACTGTTTTTATGAATCTATCCAGGACGAAATGGCTAAATATCTTATAAACAATATAACTTTGATCAAAGATGAATATTTATGAATTTTCTTCGGCATTTGAAGCATTTAAAAATGATACTTAAAAGTATTTTAAGTGATCCCGTTTCTCACATTTTTTACAAGACACGTTATTTCTAATATTTTGGTTTAAAAAAAAATCCTTTTTTTTTTATTTTTAATTTTTAATTTTTTATTTTACTTTTAATTTATTATCATAAAATGTTAATATTTACTTATTTTACTTATAAGGATAATCATATTTGTTGATTGCTCTATGTTTTTAGTTGTACAAAATACAATTACGAAGTATTCTCTTTACCTCCAGAAAGAAATTCTTTCTTGCTCCTTCTCATTTCTTTCTAAATGTGAAGCACCCATTGTGATTTTATTGGCACACAGAAATGAATGGCTAGAGTATCTCAAACAAATACAGGGTCAGCCCTTAATATAGTGTCAATGACCTATCTACTACAATATTCAACTGAGGCTATCATCAGCAATTTCTACAAGTCCTAGTTTCCCGCTTTGTGGAGACAACTGTCTCTGTAGATATTTGTTGTTCAAAAATGTTGGACGTGAGTAACACTTTTCAGAGGAAATTTCTCTTTGACGTCAACCAAACTGAACTGTGACTTAGATGTAGTGGCAGCAAATAACCACAAGGGGGAGATAAGTGAACATCTAATAATGATCCCGTCACAGTTTGTGACAGATTGTGAGATTCAGGTTTCACAATCTCAGCCCAGATCTGCAAAACTATAAGCTCATTGCAAAACACTAAACACTAAACACTTCTCCACATTTGACACAGAAATCCAACCTTATGTCACTTCTTTACAATTTCAATGCACTGCCTTTTAAAAATACCAAACCTATGAACCTATGATCAAACTCAAACAAATTCAAATTCAAATCAAAATCACACACATCCTCACTGACCACACAGTTCTCAATAATGACCATCAGTTCTCTATCAACACAGGACAATCAAAAAAAAACGTCACATACAGACGAACTACTGTTAAGTTAGAATTTAAAATGTGGTGGTTCAGGTGATGCAACTCAATGGATCAGTGCTTATCATTGTTGCATTATAATGAAAAGGTACTCATCAGTCCATCACTTGGTTCAAACAACTGGTTACCAATACTTATCTATATCTTTATCAATCAGTATGGCTCAGTCCTACCAGCTCCACAGCAATAGCTCAAACATCCGCTCAAACAGGGCATTCATTTTTATTTTTAGAATAGGACTGTGACCAACAAACAATCAAAAAGGTGAAAAAAAAATCTCTGATTTCTTGAAAAAGTTCCAGAGTTTTGGGGAAACTACCTGCTGTGGAAAATGGACTCATGCTGGCAGATAATTTTGACTTTCGCTCTCTCACTTCTCTCTATGTTGCTTTGTCTTATCTCTCCTACCTACTCTTTCCTGCTTTGTGAGCTTGTGTGTGTGTGTGTGTGTGTGTGTGTGTGTGTGTGTGTGTGTGTGTGTGTGTGTGTGTGTGTGTGTTTGCTGCATGACAGTGGCTGAGTGAGGTGAACCAGGATAAAATGTTACAAATGAACACATTTAGACTGTCATGTCCACACAGCCATTAACTTAGTGGATGTACGTACACACACACACACACACACACACACACACACACACACACACACACACACACACACACACACACACACACACACACACACACACACACCTATCTCTCATCCATAATTGCAGTGTAGGTGCTGTTTGGAGAGCTAGCTACTAGTTAAAGCCAGTTCATTCTTTTCTCTGCACGGCTGCCTGAATTATACATTGGACTGTAAACGAATGACAACTCATCTAATTACACACCCCATCCTACTGCTAATTCTAAGTTACCTGCCTTTCTAATGTGGCATTATTCCAGCATTTTAACAGACATACTTTAGTGACTGAAGACACTGCAATCTGGGACTAAATGTGATTTAAATAAATAAAACAGTAACATAAAAATGGTTTGCCTGCATTTGATGAGAAAGCTCTCCTTACGATTCAATTTAGATAAATAAAAGCTGATGTTTTTTCTGTAATAAATAACCTTATTATTTCACTCTCTCTGTGGACTTGACCCATAAGTGCAGAAATGTTCATTTTGTATCAATCAGGAATAAAATATGAAGGCCGCTCTATTCATACATCCCTGTTCGATACTGTGTGTCCCCCAGTGTGACAGGACACTCGGGGGACTTGTAAAGCAGACACTGGGTGTGTGTGTGCGGGTCTATTGGGAATTAGGGTTAAGCAGAAGGTTACAAGTGTGTGTGTGTTTTCATTTCAGCAGCTGTGACCCAGAATAAGATGTGTTTTTATCCCTTCATGTTCCTTCATCTACCACATGTACCCATTACACACAAACATACACACACTTGAACTGAGTGTTTCCTATTAAAATGATTAGATATATATCTTTCTCATCTGCTGTTTGAATAAATGCTCTATTTGTCTTGCCCTTGTCTTCATTTTGTCCTCCATGCAAGGACAAGGAGCAAGGGACATACACACACATTCACATACAGCATGGTTATACACACGGTGGGACTGGCAGAGATGAATGGGGGAGGTGAACAAAAGAAAAATGGAAACAGAAAGTAATTGGTAAAAAAAAAAGAAAAGAGACATTTATAACAATGTGAGAGGGCAGTTTTTCTATTTTGTATGGTTGATGATTTCCATAGAAACATTACTGAAAGTAATTTAAATGTAAAGTGTTTACTGCATGTAATGTTACACTGCATTTAACATTTAATTCCCTTACACAACAAACAAATAAGAACAAATGAAGGAAACCATCCGCTAAGAGCTACAACAATCTGTGTGAGAAAGTGCAAAAGGGCCTAAATCCTAAATTCTTATTTGAATTACTACCGATCAATTTTCAATATTGTGCAATCAAAAAACACTACAAACTCAACTTTACATTTCTCACCTGTGCGTGGAAACTCTGGTGTCCGAAATGCCTGAAAATCAAGCCTGAACACAAGCAATAAATAAAGATAATAATATTCATTTTGTAGCTTATTCCATTATATTACTTGATTTAGTTTAGGAGCCAATTATCACATTTTACTTTAGATGTTAGAGTTTCCTTGAGCACAGTGACTAAAGGGCTTCAGAAGCTGCCCCTTCTTAGCAATTATGCAACAATAATATTATTTTGGCAAAAAATAAGAGCTGCAAACAATAATGATTAATGTATCACATACAATTTTGAGGTCTCTACATTTTCATTCTGTATTTGCCTGTAACAGGCTGCCAAAGCCGCTGGTTGCCTGGGAGGAATGAAATCAATCTAAGAACTTGTGGAAACTCCTCAGCAGCAGTGTAAAAGATATATTTATATATGGATATTATATATGGATATAGGGGACTAACGTTCACCAATATGACAACCAATATGATTCTTGAAAATTGTCTACAAACACTTTTATCCAACTCTATTTGTGCTGAAAGTGACAGGAGTAAATACACTGGAACAAAGATCCAACAAGAAGGTCTGGGAAAGTTTCAAGAGTTTGAGGATGAATAATACTGATGAATAATACTCTAAAATAAACAGTATACGCTGTAAACTTATGCTCCAAGGCTTGGGCCAAAGAGTGAGGTATGTTGCAACAGGGTAACAGGTATGTTAGCTCTGGCCAAGTAATCACTGAGTCACTGTTATTAGTTAGGGTTACATTATGCTACATTTGCTATATGATTCAGTTTCTCATCCATTCTATCCACCTGTCGTCTCAAACTCCTCTACCACTCTACATATCCTTGTATCTCCTCTTTAACTTTCGTGTCCCTCTCATTCAATTCCCCGTCTCCCCCTCCTCTCCTCCTTCCTCCTCCAACACCACCACCCCTCTCCCATTCGCCTCTTCCTGTCCTCCTCTCACCACTCTGTAGAGGGTCCAAGTGACATTTGGCTGTCCCCTGCCTCGAGGGGGTCCAGGAGATGCAGTCGTTTTTGGCAGGCAGGCACAGGGACGCCTAGGGGTCCTGACGGGGACTCCTGGACTAGGAAGAGAAAAAAAGTACACATCATAAATTGCACCCACAGTCAGAAACACACATACGCTCTCGGGGTGCACATGCATAAGCAAACAATTGCACAAACAGAGAAGAGCTAACACAGACACACACTGACACATGTAAATGTGTGTGCGCACAAACAGTCATGCACCTACCAATCAAACACGCGTAATGAAGACACAGTGGATGGTAAATGTGAGAAGGCGAGGGAAGCTGCCCCCATGGAAAAGTTTGGAAAACAGTAAATTAACTGGGATTTGAATTTGAATTGCTAAACTACTGAGCTTCAAAATGCCCAGCTTGCTTCACTCCCTGTCCTCCTTACTATCACAGCTTTATTTACCACAGCTTCTTACGCTGATAGTGATATCTAAACTGATACAAAAATAAATTAAGATGATACAATCAAATACAACAAGACAGAGATCTGCGTCTGACTTGTGAAAAATGAAATCGGTTTTATTTTTTATAGCCCCAAACTTTACTTTCAGTCAGAAGAGTGTGAGTACTTAGTATAAAGATGGAGCTTAGGGTAAAGATGTAATAGTTTAACTTTCCTTATAAATAAGACGAGAGAATAGAACAAGGTCAAACTGTACAAATGTACACAATCCATCTGAAGTTCTCCCCATGCTTTTGAAAGAATTGAATATTTAAATTCATACAAAAATTTGAGAAGTCTCTCAATGCTGTGCTCATTAAAGCAGATTTAATTATAGTGCACAATAAACTGTCTCTCAAATATATTTTTTTTCAATGAGTTCTTATAAGAATATGATCTTTCCTTGGGGACTTTGAGAGTCTCTGCTGAATAAAAACAACCATTTCTACTCAGGAACAACTGCGTGATTAGAAACATTTCCTTCAAATAGATAGATAAATAGATAAATGAAATAACATTTCCACCCCCCTAAAATGAAAGGGGAGTTTCTGTATGTGACACTGCCCAGGCATTATTGCCATCGCTGTCCCTGCTGCACAAACCTAAAACAGCACTTCCTGTGCACCAGAGGACATTCAGGTATTTATCTGTGAGTGAAGTTGGTTGGAGTGTGGTAAAAATAAAGATGAATTTCCATGCAATTACTATTAAAAACTATTCAAAGAAATTCAAAATGAGGACTTGAAAAAAAGGGATCATGAAATATTGAGATGGGCAGTTTTGGCGATGTCCTCAGCTCCCACCACTCATCTCCCTTTGAGATCACTCATCTGTCTATTTTCCCTCTGCACTCTCCTCTGTCTCCCGGGTCTCTTCAGAGAGATAATACGCTGGTCATCGGGGGAGCAACAGGGCGAGGGAAGATGGAGATGCAGGGCTAATTGCGGGGTGCCGGAGCTCATCGGTGCGGCACTGCCCGCTGTTTTGGCTCCGCCATAATTACCTGGTAGCCGCAGATGTTTCATGCCATTGTTGTGCTCCCAGACAGAGAGGAAGGGATGGATAGATGGACGGAGAGGTGGGGAGATATAAAGAGGGAGAGACAGAGGTTGGTTCTCACAGTCAGCTGCAAACTTGTACATGCATGCAAAGAAACCAGACGTTTTCTCTCTCCATTTATCCGTCTATCTTTTTACCTATTCTTTTAGTCATCTCTCTCAATCCATTATCAAACCAACCCTTTTATATTTGCACCTTGAGTGTTGATGGGTAATAATAATTTTTGTATGTGTGCGTGTGTGTGTGTGTGTGTGTGTGTGTGTGCAGGGTGCAGCCTTCCCACTGAGGCAGAACAAAGTAGCGTAATAACTCAGACACTGAGCTGACCCTCTCTGCTGCTCTCAAGTACACTTAATGGAGGTGTGTGTGTGTGTGTGTGTGTGTGTGTGTGTTACTAGTATGTATGTACACCTTTGTGTCTGTCTGTCTGTTGTATTTGAATATGACTACCTCCACATACCCAACGATGTGAGTGTGTATGTTTGAGACTGTGCATGTTTGGCACGTTTGTATTGTGTATTCCTTTTTTGCTTTCCGTGCGTGTGTGTGTGTGTGTGTGTGTGTGTGTGTGTGTGTCTGTGTGTGTGTACGCGCATGTTCAAATAGCTGATCCCCTCCAGGGGTGAATTGTTATGGATGCTGTTCTGTTGAAATTACTGTTATTTGTTTCCTTTAAAACAAGCTAATTGCAGCATAGAGGATTGCCGTGTGTGTGTGTGTGTGTGTGTGTGTGTGTGTGTGTGTGTGTGTGTGTGTTTATTCATGTGTGTGTCAATTTGTTTGCTTCCTTGTTTATTGTTTGTTTGTGTCGCATTGCAGACCCCTCCAATTTCTTTAGCATGGACACATTTTCACACCGGCGTCAAAACTCATTCTGCTGCAGCTGTTGGGCAGCAATTTGACTTTTCAGCCAATTTATTTTTTCAAAGCTAAACTCTACTGCTCAACAAAAAAAGGAAAGGAAATTAACTACACATGAATTGTATTACAAAAATTTCAACCAGTAAAAATTATCCATTTACTTTTTGGTGTTTTTTTTAATCGAATAAGAAAAAAGTACTGTTCTTCTATGTGCTGCAATCACTCGCTCCATAGTGATGTTTGTGCCTTTTTCTAGTATTCTACTTTCAAATGAACTATTAAAGAAGAACACTTCAAAATACTGCAGCAACTCTACAGGCACAAGCACTCATTGTCAAAAACCAGCCAGTAAGCTTCAGTCTCTTGAGACGAGATGAGAAGAAAAAAAGTCCTACCAGTCCATCCAATAGTTTTTGGTGGACTGACACAACCATCCATAAAGTGAAACAGCTGCTAGCAGCACAAGAAACTTAATAGTTTATTCTGAAAATATGTTTTGTTCATCATCTGGGTGAACTGACTCTTTAAATTACAGGTTGACAGGATTAAAGGATGATGAAACCAAAACTGAGCGCCCATATTTCAGTAATAAACAGGAAAACTGTTTGTGCACAAGTGCAGCAAGTATGGTTGGTCAAAGTTGGTTTGAAGTTACACTTCACCTTTCAAATGCAATAATTCTTACATGAAATATTGAAATATTAAATATCCACACTCACAGAACAATGTCAAGCAGTGTGTATATAATGTATGAGTGTGTGAAAGAGGCTGGGAAAGAGAGAGGAAGAAAGAAGACAGTGAGCGCATGCTGCTTACGAGTGGGTTAAGTGCATTAGTCAGTGTTAAGTGGGAAATCTCAGACAGATAGGCCATCCTTGTCTGCCAGGCAGGTGAGCCAGTGTCTTTTTATCCGTCTCTCGCTCACACACACACTCACACACACACACACCTCTGCCAGCTCCTTCACGTCCCCCTGTGCCAGGTACGTCTACGTCCCGTCTTTGTGTGCGAATGAAAGCACGGCAGATCTGACGAGGAAGAAAATACACACACACACACACACATGCGCGGCATTCTCACGGGGGGAAGAGGAGGGACGAGAGGAGGAGAGGGAGAAGAAGAGGTGGCCTCGCCTTCCCTCTCATCCCTCAATCCAACACTTCTCCTCCTTTCGTTTGGTTCCATTCGTTCGTCAGTTCTTTCCGTTTTGTGCCGTTCCATGTGCTGCTGCTCTGTCTGCCTGTCTCTGCCTCCGCTCTTCTCCTGTCCTCCCTTTCTTTGCGCTCCATCCTTTTTCTCCCCCATCGCATCGCTCTCTTTCTTTCCCATCCATCCTCTTCTTCCTTCACGCCTCGTTCCAGATTCCAAGTGCTTGGACGGGGGCTTACTGCTCCGGTCACTGCTCAGGGAGTACGGTGAGCTAAAGTAAGCTCGGCAGAGAAGAACACCACACACACACACATGCACGAACACTAACGCACACTTGAACAAACAAACAGAAACAGGCCCTTTCTCTTGCTCCAATTTCAATTGTGTCTTGTTTGCTACCTGCATATGTCTCTACCTTCTCCAGATCCCAAAGCTTATCTGTACACGCAGCCTAGAAAGCATTATGAGAACTGGTCTGACATCATACGTATCCAAACACCAAGCGTTCAGAGATAAGCCTCCCTGTTCCTATCTCAATCAGTTACTCAGCACTCCGGGCCAAGCAAAGTTCAGCACAACCGAACTGCACCGAACCAGCAGAAGAGAAATCACTCTATTATTCTTGCATCTGCACATTAAAAAAGTTGTCAACGATTTGTATTGTCTTGTAGAACAAAATGTCCTCAAGTGTAAAAAGTTCAGAACAGGCCTAAAACTGAACCGAACTGAACCTGGCCTACGTCTTTGCTCCCAAATTTGAGACACAAACCCAACTGAAAGCTATTTCTTTGTCGTGATATCTTACATCTTAAAAGACGTTCAGATGGATCTCTACAATAGTTAAGTGCTTTTCTATGCTGTAAACATGTTACTTTAACTTTGTGTTGGTTACGGGCCACCAGAAGCAAACGGACTGAAGCGATGGGAATGTATTGTTGCAGTTCCTCCTTTTTGCCACTAGAGGTCATTTTTACTTGATACCAATTTCTTGACAAAAGTCTGTGTTGGAAGTTAAATAACTTGTTCTCTCTTTGTTTCTTTATTATTAATTTTTTGATTGTTATTCTCTGCCTCTTTGTTTTCATCATCCTCTACCCTCTGCTATTCAGCCTCGTCATCACCTTCATCATTGCATATTGATTTTGGCGTCGCTCTCCAGGCGCGCGCTGACCTTTCACATGAGGTGCTCGTTCTTCAAGACTTCAAGAGGTGAGAATGATTGAAGTCTAATCTTTGATATCCTCTGAAGATGTGTGTGTGCATGTGTGTACGTGTTTGCATGTGGGTGTGTGGGTTGGTTGCTTAGGACCACCTATCGTTAAGGAACCAAAGGTCCTCAGGGTATTAGAGCGGGAGATCAGGGAGTCAGCTCACACACACACACACACACACACACACACGCATACACACACACTCATGCTTGTACACACACATTTGCGCACATTGTGGTGTCTCAGCGACCTCTCGGTGAGTTCAGTGGCAAGGCATGGTGGGAGTAGTCGTTTGAACCTGCGGATCTTAAAGATCACACGCACACATTGACAACCACACACACAGATTAATGCTAAAAGAAGGGAACAGTCAAACCTTTTTTAGGCTCAGGGGGTTCAGAGGGCGGCCTGATGGAAGGAAAGCAGGGACTGGTCTGACACAAACGCAACCAGGGAACAAGGAAGTGAGAACATGTAAGCAAGTAAGAGGACCTTGAGTTGAAAGTGTTTGTCAAGTGCAGATTTCCAAAGTCAGGCATAAACTGTACAGCTCAACTTTAGAAGTCGGCGTGGATGTGAAGTCCTAGCCTTGTTTCTGCCCTCTGAATCAGCTGTTTCCCGCCAGGTGGAGAAATGGTTGACCAATGAATACTTAGGGGATCTTCCTACATAGCATGCTAAGAATAATGGTTGACATTTTTAAAGATTTTTAGTGACAAAAACCTAAAGTTACTCCTCCAGTGGTTTGTACAGTAGATACTGTCATATATTGACTCAAGGAAGTATTTTGTTGAGTAGCAATAATACTTTTACTCGTCTAGCCACCTCTGGACTCATAATTTTAGCTGTAAGTGGTATGACAAGTATTACTGAAACCCCCCAGTTTTACTGAGAAAAAGGAATATAGAGTTAGGTAATATGATAAGGGGCCACTGTCGGAGGAAGTAAAAAAGAAAAGGGAGGAGGAGAGAGAGATTTACAGTTATGTAAAAGAGATGAAGAAAAAGGAGAGGGGAGTGAGGAAGAGGGGAGAGATGAAGGAGAAAAGAGGAGTCTTTAATGTACGTGGGTCTTGTAAGGTCAGACGGGGGGCTGGGGAGGGGGGGAAAGGTTACAGGAAAGGTTACCATGATTTATTTAATCACTGATCCATCAGACGCAGCACGCACGCACGCACGCACGCACGCACGCACACACACACACACACACAAACACACACACAAACACAAACACAAATTCCCTCTCACATACACACACTTATTATCTCCTGCTTACTTTTTTCCCTCTCACACACACACACACACACACACACACACACGCACACACACACACACACACACACGCACACACGCACGCACACATGCCAAACAGCTTAATCTTCTGCCAGATAAAAAAATAGAAGATGAAAGAGACACAAAGCGTCTCATACAGAAACAGAATATAGATTTTATTCATTCAATAACGGGAATATAACCTGACATAGAACTTAAACTTTGTAAGGCATGCTGATGTTAGTATTTAGCTCATAGCACTGTGTCCTTCACACATTTACATCAGAGGTAGATAGTGCATCAATTTTTTGCCTCCTGTGTTCAGACTGTGTGGATATTATTATAGTATTATAGGTTACATTCAAATAGAAGTGGTAGCTTTTAGATACTATAAATTCAAATTAGGATTTCTGTTTGGAAAGAAGGCCCTTAAACACTTTATCAGCATTAGTCACACTACTGTATTTACTGTGAAATGGGGATTATGGGAATTGTCATCACTTTTGAATTTGAATTTGTTTTGGCGAAGGTATAATGAGGGAATTTTTACTGTTTGCTTGGCAGCCCTCCGTGTGCTAATAAGTCAGATAAGTCAGTTTTTCCTATTAACACTGCCACAGGTATTGTCTTTCCTGCACTTTTCCTGCGAACTTAGTTGGACAACTGCACAAACTGCCAGTACCTACAACTGTTACCGCAACTGTATTTTGTGAACTTTCCAGTGTTCTTGGCCCAATTCCCTGTTGGCTTTCTAACCTAACCTGATACTGACATGAGCGCCAGGTTTCCTGGAACGTGTAAAGAGGCATAGGAAGACTAAACAGAATTGGAGAGTGGTGCATCGCCTGTGCATGCAAAAGAACACTCATGAAATATGGAAGACTGTGGAATAGTCAATGAAATTAATGTAAGCGTTGAAACAAAATGTCCACCGCTGCTGTCATGTTACTTGTTTCGCACACACACATACACACACACCTCTTATCCAGAAGAGACAGAGGGTCGGGTAGATGGATGGAAAGGATGATGGGAGGATGAAAGTGCCACACTCGTTTTTTTCCCTGCCTTTTGTTGCAGTGAATGCCCTGAGGCAAGATTTAACAGAGGGAAGAGATAGAGAGAGGAAGTGAAGGATAGAAAAAAAAGGACGCAAAAAATAGGAGGTGTCTCAGTGATGATGCCAACCCCACTATCATCACCTCCCCCTCTCATTCCCTCCATGTCTCCCTCCCTTTGCTCTGTTCTCCACTGCCTTGCTTGAGGCCTCAGTAGCCCTTTGCAGGGTGCGACCTTGGTGGTCACTGAGCTGGTGTGAACATGTAAGAAACAAGCCATATGGGTGAGACAGTGCGAGAAAAAGATGTAGCGATTCAAGGAGGGAGTGATCTAATCCTTAATTTGTCTCTGTGCCTTTTCTCCCCCTCCTCTCTGTCGCACACACCGTCTGGGCTACATATGTGCTCCTTCACCCCTATCTCCTGGCCAGGGCCAGGGCCAGTGCCCCTGCCACCTTACCCAGGGCAAGGGCTGCATATGTTGGGAAGGTGGGCACTACAGAGGGGGGAGATGGGCTGGGTGGGCAGCAGATGGCTGAGCCCTAAGGCCTCTGCTGGTGTGGCCGGTGGTGAGTGTGTATGCATGTGTTGGGGGAGGGAGGTAGGTGTGTGTGTGTGTGTGTGTGTGCGTGTGTTGGAGGTGTGTGCGGGTAGGTGGGAGAAGTGTCCGTCTGTATGTATGTGTGTGTGTGTGTGTGTGTGTGTGCGTGTGTGTGTGCAGGTTTTCTGCTTGGAAGGTTGGATGGAGGGGCACCAGTGCAGAAGAACTTCTTCTGGTCACGGTGAGAGAAGAGGGGAAGAAAAAAAAGAGAGGAAGGAAAAGGAGGGATGGAGACAGAGAAAGAGCAGATGAATCCAACACAGCTGAACAGCAAGAGGCTCTACCTGTCTTTACCTGGGTGTTTTTATTCTGAAAATCACCACTGTAATTACTATTTACACACATTGTCATCAGCAGCAGCACCTGAATGCTTTGGTAGTTGTTTTGCCAGCAGCAGCAGCAGCAGCAGATCTAACCTATTTAATGCTCTATACTTTGATTCTTTTCAACAGTATGTCTGGTTCAATGACTCGATGTTTGTGCAAGTGATTCACAAATGAGTCACAATTTTATATCACTGCTTTCTCTAATTTCTTTACTCCAAGGTTCTTTGAACCTACATGTGGCACGATGTTGGTAATTTGTAATGTAATGCTTGTATCATTTGGTCGGCTTCAAAATAAGGACAAATGGTATCAGAGTTTGTTTGGTTTTTTTGCTTAAACCATTCTGAACTACCATACCATCAGAATAATTAATTTACCACGTACAACCAGAATCTTTCTCTAACTTTAAGTTATAAACCTTAAGATTTTAGTCTTGGTTGGTTTATGTGAGTAAGTGTAGTGCCCGTAACTGTAAAAACTACATTATATAAGCATCATTTCAAAAGGCTGTTTCTGAAAAATACCAGTCATAAAAAGTATCAAGAATGGGATTTGATATTGTAACTTTAAGCCTGCCATGACTTTTTTGGGCACTTGAAGAAGACAGCATTAAGATTTCACTGGAACCACTATGTTCACCGGCTTGTCGTTGCGTCTATCTGTTCAGTTCACAGTATAAGGTTTACAGAATACAGTAGACTATATCATCAATCATACTGGTGACTGATTGTTTTGCTTATGTTATATGATAAAGCATCAAGAGTTTGTTAGGATGGTGTGGGTGATAACATCCTTCACATGTGGATTAATTCATGCAAACATATCTGCATGCAACCGAACATGTGTTCTCCAAGTGTATGTGTGGTGGTGTGTTGAATGTGGGTATATGGCCTCTGGCACCCTGTCTCCTCTCTGTCCTCCAAGGAGGAGAGAGAAAACGTCCACGCCGCCCTTCCTCACGTGGTGGAAGGATACAGGGGGAGAAAGAGACGAGGGGGAGGCAGAAGATATCAGTTTTGTCCTTCATCTCTCCCACAATCCCCCTCTTCTGCTCCATTACAGACGAGGAGAGCGCCCCGAAGACGCTCGCAGGTATGACACAGCTGCCACGCTCTGAATCACTCACACACCAACACACACACACACACACACACACACACACACCTTGCAGGTATGGGCCAGTTGCCATGCTCTAGATAATAGGCTGTTGAGGGTGCAGCTTGTTAGCCAGCCACAGCTGACATGCCAGACACAGACACAGACACAGACATACACACACACACACACACACGGTTTGTAAGAGCCAAGAACTGAACGGAGAGCAACCGAGGATACAGTGATAACTCAATCTTCTTCCCTCTGACTCTTTCTTTATTCCTTTCCTATTTCTTTTCTGGCATTTGATCCCTTTCTCTGAATCCTCTCATCCCTTTCACATTTTTTTTCTGTCTCTATCTCTTCTACGTCTCTCTCAGACAGATGGGTCGGCCTGCTGCTCCTGATGTTTCTATTAAAATGACATTACCAGCCGTAAAAGCTTGTGTTGGATCATCCAGCAGCCCATTCATAACCATTTAGCTCACACCTGTTTGGTAGAGAGGTGTGTGTACATCACTGGTACGTGACTGAGACGTGTCACGAGGAGCTCACTGTACTGTGCTGAACTCAAACCTTCATCGCCCTCATGTCCACACACCCCCATAGACACACACACATGCACACACCCCACAGACTCCCAGAAGGTCATCCCCTCTGGGAATGTCTATTTGAAGTAAGGACCTCTGTCGCGAGCTGCTGGAGGCCTGATTCACTGTCAGGTGTGTTTGGATTTTTACATACCCATGCATACATGTGTGCATGTGTTTTTTATATTTATGAATGTTCGAGTGGTTAACTACCTGCATACCTTATGTAGCCACACTTGTAATTATATACATTTGAGCTTTAATGTCTTTTTATGCTTGAAAGTCTAATCTCTTATGGACTGTGTGTGTGAACTTCAGTCTTTTCTGCAAGTCTGATCATCCAAGAGTGTGTGTGTGTGTGTGTGTGTGTGTATATGTGTGTATATGTGTGTGCGTGACTCTCTCTCTCCACAGGCTGTGGTGTATCCATGCCTCCTGGTAATGGATACTAATGGCCACGGGCAGGCCTCCATGGAGCAGGGGGGTAGATTTGTCTGTTTGACCCCATCCTGCTGCCGTCACCCTGGGAGGGGAGGGCCTGAGGGGTGGGAGGCCCTGTGGGGGTCTGGGTCACCATCAGCATGCATAACACTCAACATAAACACACACTGTTAGCTGTGTAAGTGATGGCGAAGGCACACAGGCTAACATCACACACACTGCAAGGTTACAATAGCTTCAAAGATGATTACAGAGGAATGGTTTTGTGATTATGATGTTTATGAGCAGCGCAACATCTATGTCACAGTACATCATATGGTCTTTTTCATACACTCAATGCATCAACTTGTGCACATGTGTGTCTACATCTGCTATGTATTTAAAGAAAAGGGATAAAAACCACTTTTCCAGCCCCTTCCTGTCTAAAAAGCACTTCTTGTTGGATCTTTAAAGTGTCATTTCATTTATAAAATGGTGGCGGACACAGGAGCAGCTACATAGTGTACACACAAGTCATTCTAGTAGGTATCTCTGTATGCTCTTGTTCATGGCTCGACCCTTTTTAAAGTGGCCACTTGGTGTTTCATGGCATGCCTCTTAAAACCACAAAGCTCTTTGGATGTGAACAGAGCAAAGGGCTTTCAAGGAGCTAAAAGCGTCACATGCAACAATATCTCACATAATGTAATTCCTTATGTGTAAATACAGCACCAATTCAGTGGTGAATGCATTTGAAACACTAACTCATTTTTTCCCCAAAGCATAAAGGTCTTTTTGTTGTCTTAATGTGTTTCATGTTTCTCATTGGTTTTGGGTCCACATAGTTCATTAGTTGAAGGAAAAAAAAATGTCACCTAGTTTCTTGCATTTTCCTGACTGCTGTTTGACAACAATTTGATGAACTTGTATTGTATATTTAAACATAGTGGTTTACTGAAAAAAAATACGAAGTAGCAATTATGGGACGGTTTTAAAGACCCATTGTGCAATTGTCATTTGCGGCCGATTCAATCTTTCTGCAGAATACTGACATTTCATTTTTCTGTGCTTGTAAATGTTTTGCAGTGCAACTGACCTCCAAGCCAAGTGAAACTAAATTTGGTCGTACTTGTGCTCCTTCCATCTCCAAGTAGGTGAATGTCAAAAAGAGGGGAGCGGTTCAGGTAAACAGGGCTCTCAGGGGAGAGGTGACCTTTGGGTTCGCAGTCAGGGGGACAAAAAGGAGAGGGAGAGAGAAGGAGAAGGGGGGAGGCTGAGTGCAGGGAACAAGGTTGAGTGCAGAGAGAGGGGAGGGAGGAAAAGGCACAAAACAAGAGGATAGTGAAAGAGGCATGGAAAGGGACCAAGATGGAGAAAATAACCCTGGTTACTAGCAGTTAGGAGACTAATAAAGCACATTAAGATCCTGAGATGTTAAGAAAAGCACCTTAAAACACCCTTTTGATTGGAAGGGTCACATTATATCTGTGACTCAATGCCCTAAATGTCTCGTGAGCTTGTTTATTTTCCTTTTTTATGGCATTTTGAAGTAACAAGTTAGACACATTCTGTAAATTCACTTTGGGGGTGGGTTGAGTGTAATAAATACACCTATAATTCAAGACAAATTTCCTAAATCTCCTTAAATATCTTACCATATGTTTTGGTTTTGACTAGATCCTGATGCTAGCCAGATGGGTTTCAAATATAGTGACATTAAAGGTTACTTAAAGGTACCCAGTGTAGTGTTTGATCACTAGCGAAACTATTAATCTAAGTCTTTAAAAGTGGCACCTGTTTTGTTTGTATAGTGCACAAGGACGCACAATCAGCAGTTGGTTTGTGGCTGTTTTGCGTGCAAGTTCACATCGATAAACAATTTACAGTATTATTTAATATATTTAAAACATCAGCTTTGCAAATGTTTTGTAAAGAAGAAAACTCATTCAACATATTTGTTGATAACTAAAGATAACTTCACTGATCACCTTGAAAACTGGGATTTTTAACTAACTTTTGGTTCACATGTAATGTAGCAACATGCATCTTCCCGTTCTCAGTGATGTGGATTTTACTGCTCCGGCTGGCATCTTCTTGATAGCTACAACCAAGGAAGTTTGTCTTTACTGTAGTATTTAATGAAATTTGATGTCGCAAATTGACATAAAAAACAAAAGTAGTAAGTAAGTAAACACTTATAACTCATGGGCACAGGATCGATGAGCCTGCTGGGTCCTGTGCTGAGATAAAATTAAACCTTCAAAATGGATATTTCAGCTTAAAGCCAAAAGCTGATTTACTTTGGGTTTGTTTTTTTAAATCAAATTCTTCGAGATGACTATAAAACAAAAGGTTTGGCGCATCACTTGTGCCATCTGCCCACAGCAGGGAGCAGTATGTGTCTTAACTCATCAGTGGGGCTATATTCAGATCGATGTCTCCTCTCCGCGTGTAACTGCCACTGCTCATAAGGCTGACTCTGCTCTCCTTATGGGAGGCTCAGTGTGGTAATGTTCAGAGGAGAACAAACGTGGCAGATTGCCTCTTTGAGCCCTCTATCCCTGCCTGTGTCTCCTCTTGCTCTGAAACTTTTTCTTCACATTTCAATACCTCTTCTCCACATTCCTCTCTCTCTCTCTCTCTCTCTCTCTCTCTCTCTCTCTCTCTCACTTCCTTCTTCTTTCATTTGTTCTTATTGTGATGTTTTATGGGTTTTGCTATTTTGATTATACAGAACTTTGGTCAGATGTTGTTTTTAAATGTGCTTTATAAATAAAATTTGACTTGACTTAACTTTCTCTGACTCCAGTTCTCTCTCTCTCTACCCTTCATCTCCCACCGTGGCAGGCAGATCAGTAGCCCTAGGGAAGTGCTTCGCTGTGGGAAGGAGCCTTGGCTTTAAGTGGCTCTAAGTGGCTCTCGCTGTTTGTCTCTTTAGTTGTTTATTTTCTCCTTCACTCGCCCCGGGCAGGGAGGAGAGAGGGACACTTTGCGTCAGGGAAATCACAGCGTGGCCAGGCAGGGAGGTTTAATACCGCTTAGTAGCCTGCAGAGTTTACACGTGAGGGAGGCACAGAGAGACAAAGTGCAAGTGTGTGTAAGTTTATTATTGCAGATTTAGTGTGTGGGTGTGTGGGTGTGTGTGTGTCTTTTTGTCATTAGAAATGTTATAAAGATGTGTGCATTTTACAATGCTGTTGTAATTATAGTGTGTGTGCACATGTGTGTGTGTTTGTATTGACAAAGCCAAAAGGTCCAGGTATGACCTTCTAAGATGACATTATTTGCCATTGATTTGCCTCTGTTTCATATTTTGTCTCACTGGGACTACTGTAGCAACAATTGCCCTCTATTGTTGTGTTCTTAAAGACAAACAGCTACACTCATGTTCCCTCGTGAAAAAGGTAAAACAGTTGTGTTGTTGGTCAATGCCTCAAATCAAGTGTTTTTGTTCAAACTCAACTACAAATTAGTTACCAACAATGTATTTAATGAGCTCAAATCAAACCAAGGCCCCAAAATGTTAATAATTTATTGGCACCCACCAATGACATTGACATGAACTATTTGTTCAGGTGGGAAAAATGTCAAGTTGGTGTCATGTGTGATTACAGTTGTATGACTGCAGAGGTGGTTGTGTCACATATTAAAAAATGCTGTGCATCGGGATTAAAATGAGCTTTTAAATAAGTGGAACAACAGACTGGCTAATGTGAAGCATTCTTGTTTCCATTTTCAGGGTATTTTTTTTTTTTACAAATATCAGAAACTGGTAACTCCCTCATGGCATGAAACTACCATAAGATCCAAGTGTAAGGTTTTGTGTTTGAGTCCTGCTGTTGGGCTAATATATTTTTATTTGAAATATACAGACCGATGCTCTCTTAAGTACATGTGTAGACTGTAACTCGGATAGGATAGGAGGCTGAAGGTGGATCTAAATCAGGTTTTATTGACAGAGGTGGTATGATTCCTTTTTTTAAGCTTATTTAATAGCGAGAGGAAATATGGATAAACATATTAGGGGAATGACATGCAGCAAATGGTCCAGCCAGTAGGGAATCAAACCAGGGACTTGCTGCTCAGGGCATTTACATCCATGTCGTATGCAACCAAAACACTCAGCTATCTGGTTGTCCTGATTATAATGTCAAAGCAGCAATAATTATTTCTGAACACTGGAGGACAGTGCAAAAGCTGTAGAAACAATTGCCAATTTACATATCCAGCAGATACTAACAAACATTAGCATTCATTTGGAGTTGGGTTACTGGCAACCAGTCTTCACCAGCTAGCCGCTGACTTTGGCTGTCTGCTGTTTGGTGTTGGGCAGGTAGTGTTCAGTGGATTTATCAGAGCCTTTTTTTCTCTGAAAACAGCTGCCTGCTGTGGCTGGAGAAAAGGCTGAAGACATGGTGAGAGAGGACCAACACCGTAATGTTGCTGGTCGCAAAAACAAAACAATGAGCTGAAAGATGCTAAAATCCTTCCCTGTGACTTCTTTGAAAATTAGTCATTTGTTCCATGCCTCCTATGGATCTGTCCATGGTGCTGATTTTCCTTCACACAGAAAGAGCTGCTGAACGATTTGACATTTAACCTGACTCACACTAACCGCTCATTTTACAACATTAGAACCATTCTCTATGGAAACTTCAACATCAGTTCAATTCAGATTACAAATATGAATATGAATAGAGCAGAAGCTCATCTTTGGATTATGGGGTTGTTCTCAGCAAACGACAATGAATGGAAGGAAATACAAGTAAAGGGAAGGCACTTCCCCATTATCAAATATAATATGTGGGCATGATATAGGTAGTTTCTATCAAATCCATCCACTTATATGCATATGCATATGCATATGCATATATATATATATATATATCTGTTTGTTGGCATTTCCTTGTGCTGTTCAAAGATTCAGGCAAACAGGAGTTTAATTTCTCTAAGTGGAATACAAGCATGAGCTGTGAATTCATGCAAAATGCCAGCGAGCATGTGTTTAGAAATGTGTGTGTGTGTTTCCAAGAACCTAAGCGAGTGCATCTTAGTGTGTAATGCGTGCAAGGCCGGGCAGATGTACGGAGAGAAATTAGCGCTCTCTTAAATACTCACCTCACCTCACACATATCAACACATATCAACACACACACACACACACACACACACACACACACACACACACACCATCGTAATGAGGATTACCTGCATGGCCTCACATTGCACTTCTCGTCCCCTTGCAAACACACACAAACATGCACACTTGTGCAGTTGCTCATCTGTCCTTGTTCCATCCTCCCCCTGTCATTTTTTCTTGTTCTCATCCTTGTTTTCTCTCTCTCTCTCTCTCTCTCCCACACACACACACACACACACACACACACATACATATACGTAGAAATGCACACACACCCCTCACACACCCCTCCAGTGTCCTAGCTGTCTCAACTTGAGCAGCAAATGAACACAATTAGCCACGGCTCCACAAACACACACTGGGGTATTGTTCTGCTCACACTCGCTCAGACCTTAATCTGGTGCTCCAGAGGGACCTTATGTGAGTGTGTGTGTGAGTGTGTGTGTGTGTGTGAGAGAGAGTGAAGGCAGTCGAGGGGAAGCGTCGCAGAGCCCAGCTGACAGAAGGGGCTTCCAGGCCTTTTTCCCTCAGAGGTTTCCACGACGATGATCAACTCCTCGCGCCTTAGTCCTTGCTGTGCTCGCCTCAGTACCCCCTCCACCCTCCACCCCCTAGCCCCCCACCCAACACACGTACAAACACACTCTTTGAGCAATGGCCAGTTCAGCTTGACTGCATTTCAAACACGTGCACACACACACACACAGTGACAGCCTTCGGTCAGAGCCAGATGTTACAGGGTGAACAAAGGCATTGAGTCACAAGTTACTGTTCTCAACAGCAGGTTGAGCCTCAGGTCATTATTAGCACACACACACTCCTTCACACACACACACACACACACACACACACTGAGCAGTGGACCTACTCACTACATTGCACATCCACTGACTCTGCTTGTTGTTTCTTCCCCTTGAGCAAGTGTGTGTGCTGCCTGCCTAATTAGACAGCAGGTATCTGCCTGACAAGATTTCTTGCAAGAACACCTTCACAAGTGGCTGCCTAATGACTGCACTTTAAGATGCCTCCCAGGCCTTTCAAGCAGAGGCGGGGGCCTTCATGGCCAGCACTCTACTGAGTGGCTCGAGGCCAGTTGCCGCAGTTACACCAGCAGCCTGTGGCATGTTGTTTAGCACCAGTGCTAAATGACTAAAGCCTGGGTTTAAGTTTAAGATGCACCAAACCTGCTGTTTCACAACTGTGGCCAACTTAACAACATTAAAAAAAATCACTTGTGAACTATATATCATATCATTAGTTTCTTCACCTGTTTGGGCTTCATCTTTCTGTTCAACCATCCTGTGAACTTTTCTGACGAGCAGAAACATCTTTTGTCTCACAGCCATGAGAGACAGTGATAAAGAGAGCCGTGGCACGTCTGCCAATTTGACTCTTCTGTGTTTACAATGACCTTCCCTTCGGTGTGAGGTGCTGTTCAAGTGCCTCTGTCACCATGACAACTGGACATTTTTTAGTGGCCACTCAAGTGTCTTTCTGCATTTCATTAGCGTTTGTCAGATGTTAAGGCCATCACACACACACACGCACACAAAGTGGTGATTTTTGCAGTTATTTTAACTGTGTTTTATGACACATTTTCTATTGTTTCTAACCATACCATATTCCAACATCTTTATTTCTACAAACAGCTGCACATGAGCCATAAATACTTGCTTGTTTACTTAGTAAACTCATTTGTCTGTTAAATTCAACCTCTACACCAAAATTCTGCAGATTTTTAACACATAAGAGTGTTACTTTAAAATTAATTTCCTTCTCCCACTGTGACCCTGAACAGGATGAGCAGCTTAGAAAGTCAAATGTTTTGCTCTCATCTGTAAATTATACTGCAACATTTGTTATTTGAACACTTTGATTTATGATTTGGCTCATTTAAAGAAAAACTCCTTGTAAATAATCGGAAAGGCAGCGGTTCCTCCGGTACAAATATCTAAAGTAAATATATTACCATATGCAGGAGGAATGGGAGTTTTCTTTAACTTGTAACTGTTGTTTAATAAGCATGATTACAATAAGACTGTAGCAGGGAAGGCAGACAAAAATGCTCAAGACAGAAAACGTATCACTCTTAAAAATATATTGTGCCTATTTCTTGGCATGGTTTGCAGAACTAACGACACCGTGTTACTGTCGAATCCTACACAGAAATTCAGCACAGGGAGAATAAAAACACTGAGTAGCAGCAAAAGTGTGATGACCGCCTGCATGTTGTAGTTTGTGACAATGTTAGGATCTAGAGAATGTAGGAAAAATATATTCATCAACACAATAATTACTCTTTTTGCTGCATCTGCCTGAAAAAATTATTAAAACAAAGTAAAATTATGTTACAAATGCAACTGTTCCAATTGAGATGAAAAGCTTTTTTTTTATCATGAGGTCTTTTTCTGTTCTCTTGTGAGTGACAATGAGAGGAGCTGAACCCTGTGAAGCACCACAGTGGCATTTGGAGTGGACACACACCCCCATACACAAACACACACTGTCATTACCATCGCTGCATTGAGCCAGAACTCAATCTCAAAGTGCACCAGATGTGCTCGCTCGTGCAATTATTCCAGCAAAGACATTGGCTCAGATGTATTTATATTTGTGTTTGTGTGTGTGTGTGTGTGTGTGTGTGTCTGTGTGTGTGTGTGTGTGTGGTTGCAATCATCTCTTTGTTGGAGCTGTAAATGTCTTCCATTTGAGCTGCTGGCTGACCTTCTAGCTCTCGGTTTTTCATGTTTAGCCTTTCCCAATGTTCTCACCTTTCCTGCCAAGTCAACTGTAGTCTCTCCATTTCTCTATCTTTTCATGGTGTCAGTCTTTCTACAGCTTTCTCTCCTGTTGATATGCATATTACATATGTGTGCTGCTGTGAGTGTCTGCTATTTCTTAATTTATTTATTTATGTTGCCGCCATTATTCTAACTTTTTTTGGCTGAGTCATTCACTAAACATTATATTAAAAAAAAATGTAAATGTAAATAAACAGAATGGGAGCAAAGAAGAGTGTGCCATGTTCTCATGTTTTCATGTCTGTGCATTCACAAAAACAAGAATATAATAAAAACTCCCACACAAAGATGGTAACATAGAGTACAAATATATAAATACATATTTAGCCTATGATTTAGTGTGTGACTTCGTCGTCTTAGCATCACTTTCAGTTCATCTCCAACGAGTTCAGGAGCAAACACGCACACACACACGCTGAGCCTCTGGTTAATGTGTCCGTTACTCGTGTCATCTCCCCGTTCCTTTCACTTCACGTGACAGTGGTGCCAGCTTTGTTTGGATAAATTGCTGCAGAGTCATTTGCATATGTCTGTTCTGTGCTTACAAGTTCACATTGTTTTTAATCTGAAAAATATGCTAATGCTTTTGTGTGAGGGGAACATGTGTGTAATTGTGCCTTACTCCAGTGTGTGTGTGTGCGTGTGTGTGTGTGAGTGTGTGTCATGTGGCAGGCCCTGTAATAATAGCAGAAGGTGAGGGTGACAGAGGTGAGAGCATGTGTCGAATTAACACTCACTGCAACTATTAAGTCCATTTGCATTAGTGCATATGCTACTGAAGAGCTGAAGTGCTGCCTGAGATCAGATTATTTCTCTGTATTTTCCCACTAACGTATATTAGGACTAGTTGCTTTGGTGGATGGAGAGCAGTGAGCACCGTGAAACATAAAAAGTTTGACCCGGCGATGTGATTTGCTGTGAGAAATTCCTGGGCGATGGTGAAAGGAGGGAGTTGACCCTGCATCAGCACTTACATGAACTCTGCGCTAACTGGACATTACAGTGTATTAGTCAGGGTAAACAACAATTTTCCTGCAGGCCGCCACCATTGCTGTTTTAAAAAATAAAAGTGATGCATTTATTAGAAGGGAAACTGCTGAGAAACACAAGGAAAGAAAGGAGATTAGGTGAATAGAAGAATCAGGCTTCAAGTCATTGTGTTTTAGATGGTGTTCTACTTGGGAACATGAACCCTTTGAAAATGTGCTGCAAATAGTCATCTCTTTTGGTTGCAATCATCTCTCACATCTTTGTTTCTATTGGCAATAAAGTCATTTTTCATTAAAATATATACGTATATCAAACTAATGTGTTACAACTTGCTTAAATGTCTTGCCTCTCCCTCTGTGGTTGCTTTTAGCCTGGTATCAGTTAAATAACTGGCAGGTTTTGTTAAGTCCATCTATCATCACTCATCAGGAACTTTTCTATTGTTTTCTCCTTCTTCCTTATTACCTCAGGCAAAACATTCACACTGAAGATATTTGTCTAAAGACATTTCTAAATAAGTTTCTGCCATTTCTATTCAATCTTTGTATTTCATCCTCCTGCCTGTCGCTCTCTGCAAAAGTATCTCCTTTCTCCTCTTCTGTGTTCCTGCCTCCAATTAAATGCGTAGGCGTTTTATCCTATGATTAGTATCTTGGTTGTTCGGTGGGCAGGCTCATTATCTATGCGCCCCGTTAGTAAAAGCCTTAACAATGCCTAACGAGACGTCTAATCAGACTGGTTTGAGCCACAAAGGGCTAATTGCAGCTGTTGCTTCTGTCCTCCGTTGAGGCTGAGAGAGGCAACAAGAAAACCTGTTTGGATTGTTGGGTAATTCTAAAACTGCACACACACACACAAATACACACAACAAAAATACAAATGCACACAGTGTTATTGGTGAGATTCACAGGGGGGAGTCTCTCTCTGGCTACTTGTCATCACAGAGCTGCAGGTTTGACATGACGGGATGACGAAAAAGCCCGAGAGAGTCAGGTTGCCACACACACACACACACACACACACACACACACACACACACACACACACACACACACACACACAAACACCTCAGCTCTAAAAAGGTTTCGCATATAAATACCTATCTGGGCAGAAGTACAAGTAAGCACAATGTGTGTGTGTGTGTGTGTGTGTGTGTGTGTGTGTGTGTGGGTGCGTGTGTGTTCAGATCTCTTTGTTGATGTTTTCTCTGATTCTGTGCCAGCATCACATCCATCTGTCTCCATGACACACACACACACACACACACACACACACACACACACACACACACACACACACACGCACACACATAAGGAGAATTATTTTTTACATTTAAAACCAAATCATGAGTGACACACTTTTATTTTTGTTGCAGGAATCATCCTGGACACGTTTCTTTCTAGTTGCCAAATTAATTTTCTCAACTCCCCTCCCACACACACACACACACACACACACACGCACACACACACTTAACGTCCACATAAAAAATGGATCAATAGGAGAAGACACACAGGTGTCATACACACATCCACTTTTGCAGATTTCCATTCAAATCATTTTTTTTTTGCTTTTTTTTTTTCATTGGTCAGTAGTGAACCAGCCGACCTGTGCTACATTTAGGCTTCAGCCCCATACAGACAGAGATCACTGGTTTCCAGCGTGGTTCAGCGGTCTGCTGAAATGGGGATGCTGATGCTGTTTAAAGTTTTAGACACCAAAATAAATGTGAGATTAAATAATACTGAGGCAAAAATGTGATAAAAATGTGAAATGCAGTCCCTGCAAGTCAATGCTGCACCTGTTAGACAGTGGAGCGCTCAGAACCAAAAAAATGGTGAAGTTAAAAAAAGCAGTAAAAAAATAATTAGTCAAGTAATGGGTAATCATAAAATTCCCTGCAGCAAATATCAACAGCTCTCTTCCTGTCACTTTAAATGGTTCTCTGATTCAAACAACCTGAATGAACCTAATGTAGAACTATGAGTAGTGAAACTGCCAATGATAATCACTGTTACCACTGATGATGAAGAAAATGACCTGCATTTATATTTGGATATGAATACATTCTTCTGCACTCACAGAGATTTATTCCTTGAAACCAGATAACCACTTTAAAATGTTTTTCCTCAACATTTGATGCTACATGTGTCCATAAAAATATTAACTAATTATTAATATAACTATAAACAAATCTATTTGTATTGTTTTGGTTCAGTTTATCAAAGAAGCTGTCATAATTATAAGAGGTTGAATAATGGTTAAAGAAAGTGCTGGTTTGGAAGTAAGGAAAAGGCTGAATTGTTATTATTTGTATTTTAATTTTGAATTTTAGATCAAGCATTTTCAGTATCGCATCTTACATTAACTGATTTCAGTACACACACGACATGTGTTTGTCATGGAACGGTTTCCATTATAAACAGTTCAAATCTTTTTTCATTTTAAATACAGTCATGACCCTGCTGTTGCAACAACTCTTTGTCATGAATCACTGTATATATTTGCAGTCACAAAGCATTTCACACCCTTATCTTAATCACCTGTGTCCCCTTCTATTCACGTACTACATGTCAGTGCCTGTTGAATTGTTAGGTGCCTTGTAATAGCCATATTTGACCAGTAGGTGGGGACATGTTCAGTCAGTCATCCCACCACATTCTCTCCTCTTGCTCTTCCATCCAGCATTGCTCTACTTTACAGAATTATATGTAATATTTTAGGGTGGTTTAGCTCCTTTATAATCACTTCAAGCTAATGACTCAAGAAAATAGTTAAAAACAAATTTTTTATACAAAAAAATGACTGTGTAACACTTTACACATCCTTTGTTCGGATGATCCAATGGACAAAAGGGTTGCTGGTCATGATTTCTGATTTCTCTTGTTAAAATTCTTCAAAGAATATTTAACTATCTTAATATTTTTAACCAATTTTTGTTAGTGAATAAAAACATTTGTCACTTCTTTCACTTTTCAGCCATGTTCTCCTGCGGCTCTCTGGAGTGTATTTCATTTGTCCTGTCTGAGAGCGCTTATCACATGGCATCTCTTTCTGTGTGTGTGTGTGTGTGTGTGAGTGTGAGTGTGTGTGTGTTTGTGTGTACGCAGAGTTCAGTGGGTCCTCTTTTGTTCAGTTCACTAAGTATGTCTGTGTGTGTGTTGACCTGATAATCTGTGTGCTTTATAGAGTGCTGTTCACACATTGGTCTCCACTCTGATCCCAAACCCAAACACAGCTTCCCCCCTCCTTTATCAACACACACGCACGCACACACACACACACACACACACACACACACACAGACACACATATGCTACTATAGTATCCTCCGATTAACAAACGAATCTCACACTCATTTCCTCCATCCTACTTTTTTGGGTGCTTTGATTTAACAAACAGGAGAAAACTAAAAACCTGGTTCAACTCAGTGCTAAAACATGTTTATTCTATTCCCAACACCTTAAGCCACAAAGAAATGGATCTATGATGGGGCAGCATCACACACATTTGCTTGTCTTCTCTTCTTAGTAAATCAGTTTTTCTGTATTAATCTCCATAGCCCCAAAACCATTAATCTGTCTCTCTCTCTCTCTCTCTCTCTCTCTCTCTCTCTCTCTCTGTCTCCCTATTTTTCCCAGAGGCCAGTTGTGCTGATCACACACTGAATCCTACACAGATCCCAAACTCAAACACAGATTCTTTATCAGAGAACACACTCCCACATAATCCCTGGATAACTACACCTGTGACTGTGTGTGATTTTGTGTGTGTGTGTGTGTGTGTGTGTGTGTGCATTTGTGTGTCCCCTCTCCTGTATTAATTATCAAGCTGCGCTCTTGTGAAGACAACGCTGTAGAAAATTATAATTTGAAGAACGGTCTGTCGCTGTGATCAGAGCAGATCCACAGTAGGTGGTTTACTTGACTTTCTCTATTCACCATCATATGTGTGATTACATGTATATTCATGCAAACAGGCTCAACAGATGTTGATTTATCTGCCTGCACCAGTGTAAATGTAGTGCTGCAGTGAAAGATCTAAACCCTCTGCATCAGTTACAGTTTATAAAGAAGTTTTGCTCCACCATATATTGTGTAACTTGTTTAGTGTGTACTTCCTCTTTGCTGCCCTCATTAAATGCTTGATGAAAATGTTTTGTTAAGGTCACATGACAAGGTTTGAAAAAAGGGTGCCAAAGATCAGCATGATTGGTCCTTACACAACTATTAGACCCCAGTTTAAACTTTAATTCATAGAAAATAAGCGGTGACAATTAACATGAGTCAGTTACGACTTTACTTCCGCAGCCTCATGAAGCAAAAGTTCCATTTCCAGCTCTGACCAGGGTTTTTTTTTTGAACGACGTTGATGATGCAGAGAAGAAATAAGTGTCTACTGATTAAATGAAGCGCGCTGAGGTTTCCTTGTTGATGTCAATTAAATCTTTAATTAGTGCATGTGTAATGTAAATACAGTCTGTTTTGATTGCTCCTGTGCCTCCTGTCCCACAGTAAAACAGATTTTCTCCCTCATTAGGCAATCACTCCTTCAAGTGCCTCCTTCCCCCAGGACCTGCCCTGGACGAGCCTGTGTGTGCGAGTGAGTGTGTGTATGCGACGGGAAAAAGGAGGGAGCACATGGATCCATATGGAAAAGTACGGTTAAGAAATTCAAAAAGCACAAAAAGTGGTCACAAATTGGAAGGAAATTACACTGAATGTAAAAAAAAAAAAAACAACTTACAAATTGTTCAACTTTTTAACAACTTAGCCTCGTTTCTTATTGACAACCTCTTTCACCTACGTCAAAAAGCATGTAATCATCAACCTTCTTTCTACTGACCTATTCTCTTCAGTCAAACTCTGATTGCTCCTTTAGCTGCTTTCATTGTTGAAGATGTCATTATTTACGTCTCATCATTATTCCTGGGGTCTTGTGTGAATGCTGGGGCACATGAAAAGAACACGACTGTTTGAATACGAGAGGTTAAAATATCCCTAAATGCTGTGAAAAGACAGGATTTTGTTTTCCAAGAAGTGGCTCCTTTTATGTGAACACGAGTGGACTGCGTGGTCGACTGCGCTGTCTTCACAGGATGTAGGCGTGCAGGTGTGTGTCTGAGTTTACCTCGATGCTTGTTCGCAACGTTGTGAAATATTAAGAGCCTTTCAAAGAGCTTGCAAATAGAAAAGTTTCAGGAAAAGTACAGCAGGATGAAGAAGAAAAAGACATTTATAAAGAATAGGAGAGGTGACAAGAGAAATAGCTCAGAGCTTCAAGAGGGGTAGAAATTATGAGAAAAGAGAAACAGAGGAGAAACAAGGCAAGTCAGCAGAAAACAAGGGAGGAAAAGAGGGAGAGATGCCATGTGTTGCACACCTGAGCCCTGAGAAAAGGAGGGAGAGGTGGGGTTGGAGGAGGGGGGTAGGACGAAGAGGAGGTGGAGGAGGAGGAGGAGGAGGAAAGAGGGGGACGATGGGAGAGAATCAGTTCCACTACACGCTCATTACCACCTATTCATCTGGAAGACATCTCTGCACAGATACACTGCTGGCTAACTCAGCCGCACTGGCTCTCAAAGTCCCAGTGTGTGTGTGTGTGTGTGTGTGTGTGTGTGTGTGTGTGTGTGTGTGTGTGTGTGTGTGTGTGTGTGTGTGTGTGTGTGTGTGTGTTTTTGTGCGGGTGTGTGTGTGTGTGTGTGTGTGTGTGTGTCTGTATTTGTTCGGGTGTGTATGCCTATGTGGTGGTGTGTTAATGCATGTGTATGTGTACATGTTGGTCGACCTTTGTGTCTTTCCCCCTCATTCCTAATAAGATAAATGCTTCCAGAATGACCCATATTTACATCCAACCTCCCTGCTCTTTTCAAGTCCTTTCTCTTCTTCATGCACGCTGCACGATTTGCTTTCTGCTGCCCTGCTCTGCTCTTATTTTGAAGGCTGCAATAGAAATTAAACCCCTTTAAAAGCACAAGTGCTTTCGTCTTTTTGGACAATGGAAGTACAAATATGCTTGTTGTACACAAGGTCTCTCATTAGGCCAGTTAGACCTTTTCATTTTAAATGCAGCATTGAATCTGTTTCTGAAGAACGATGGAAAGCCACTCGAAGGCACCAGCAGTCAAGGACAACTGTGATAATATGTACATATGTTTATGTATATGAAAGAGGTTCTTTTCAAATTTCGGTTCTTCCACTCTTATGGAGACCTTAAGCAAAGGCCTAGAGTGGGAGAGACATTAAAGAATATAACGTGAAAGAGAAAGACGAAACAAAGAACTAGAAGTCTGTTTAAGAAAACTCAAGATGTCACTAAAAGATTTTCATGAAAATTAAGATCACGTACTGGCAAGTAAAACAACATTTTGGTGAAGTGGGTGTAAATAACAGATGTAAAAAACCAACATGTGCACATGTAAAGGTAAATAATTGTTGATATAAGTGCATCTTCAGTATTCAGGATGTTCCCTGCCTGGTGCCACTGAAGGTCATTTTCATGTCCTCACAAAGTTTACAGTTGCACACAGTCTTTATATAATGATGTATTTCATTTGTTTGAGTAAGTAAGAAGTAAGACGAGGGAGGGAGAAAGGGAGATAATGTGACAGCTGCTCATATATAATATATGCATACATACTGTATATAAACATGCATCGTATGGTAAATAAACTGAAGATGAGTATGATACCACACCTAAATAACAAGCTGCAAACCTGACGGAGGCAAATTTCACAGTGTCAAAGTTCACCAAAGATGAACTGAACTCAAAAGCTCCACAAGCAAAACCAACGTTCACATAAAGTCTCACTTCTCTACAGATGCAGGATGCTTTCATCAAGCCTAGAAGCATGAAGATGGACATTTATGCTGCTTATAGACGTCACTGAAAACAAATCTTACAAACAAAAACAAACTCGTTCCAGGTAACCGGTTTGAAAGAGGCCAAATGCAACCATCTATTTCAAAATGTTGCAAAAACTTCCCAGAAATAAAACACGTTCAAGCAAACCTTTGTTGTACTTAGTAAATCTGTCTTTGCAAATTCTTCCCTGCCTATTTATGTGTTGATATTTTTGTGTGTGCATCACCACCCATATGCACGTGCACATTTGTGTGTGTCGTACAGCTGGCAGCCTTGCAGACAGGTGGGCTGGCAGCACTTCCCTTCCAAAGAGTCGTAGCCTCACAAATGTTCCCTCCTCCCCCATCTTTCCCTCTCGCTCCTCCCCCGTGTTGCCTTCCTCCTCGTCTCGTTAGCTGCTGTTTTTTAATGCGCTGTCCCAATCTGGAGGGACATATGTAGCCGCACATTCCCCCCCTCATTTGGGCTCCTAAGAAATTGTCCCACATAAATATTGCAAATTAGTGAGACCAAATGGCCTTTTATGAATTCTTCTGTCACCAAAACGATTTCAAATGGCTGCTTTTATTCTCTCTCTGATGTACATCTGTTAAAGGAAATAAACAAGAAAACAACAACAGATTTTTGCATGTGATTGCATGTTAGTGTACACGAGAAGCGAGAACAATATGTCTGCGTGTGTGTTCATTGATGTCCAAACTTCCACACTCACATATATTTACTAGAAACTAAAGAAGATGGTAAGTTCATTGCAAAGATCCTGGATATCTACTACAGCCCACAGTGACATTCCCAAACCGGGATGTTCCTGTCTGGATTTCCTTCCCAAATAGAGCTATTGTGTCAGAGCGAAAGGCCGGCCCTGCCGAGACACACACAATGTCACCCCACCAGCTTGAGCATTTGTCCGCATGAGTATGTGTATGTGCGTGTGTGTTGCAGACTGCCGTGCCAGAGCCCTCTGCCCCTCTCTCCATCTGCTGAAGCCCCCCAGGCTGGACCAAGGTCACTTCTCCCTTCTCCTTTTGCATGGATGTGGAGCTGTGTGCACATATTAGTGCAGTGTGTATATGTGAGTGAGCGCATATGTGTGTTTGTGTATGTAACAGGAGTGGCCAGAGGTATGGTTGAAAGAAACTGCAAATACTGTAGGAATCAGGAAGGGGAGATATGTGTACTCTTATGTTAATATATAATCTCATTACAGGTGAAAGTTAAGTGCCTCCTATTATACATTATTAGAGTTAATATTAGATATTGTTAGTAACATTAGCTGAGTACTGAAACTGATGCATCTGTGGATGACCTGTTTTTATAAAAGCTTCTTAAAGCTTTAGATTAAATCACCCTGATGTGCCTGTTGGGTGGGCCCCCACTGTTAGGACAATACAACTTTTTATTCACATAACAGTGACAGTTTTGACAAGACACATTCTAGAGCTAAATAATATCTCATGTGACAAACTCCACACATTTGGCCCCGTGGGAGATGAAAAATGCAGCAAAGGAAGAAAAGTATAATTATTTTGTGAGTCCATCATGATTATGATTTTTCCTGGAAGTGTTTAGTAGTTTATACTCATTGTGAGTATTAATGCAAGCATCTCCTGACCAATGAAAACATAATCTACATAATTATGAACAATTATAACAATCTGTGGGGAGTCAGTGAATAAAGGAGAAAATGTGCTGTCCTTGAAAAAAAGATACTAATGGACATTTTTAGTGACTATAAAATATTATCTTCTAATCACAAAACAAACACGCCAGGACGAAAAACGTCACCTCTCATCCTCAAATCTCTAGACAACACACTCTCACTCTCACTCTCACTCTCACTCTCTCTCTCACTCTCACACTCTCTCTCTCTCACTCACACACACACACACACACACACACACACACACACAGAGCAGAAACCAAACATTGACAGAGCGCTGCTCCTTCTCTCGGTCTTAAGACGCACTCGTCCCCTCCAGGGGAAACAGACTGGGCACACTGCCAGACACTGTCGTCCACTTAGCAGCTAATAGCTCACATAATCACCGCACGCACACATACATACAAAGACACATTGACTATTACAGTATGTACACACACAGGCATGAATATTATTATACCAAAATAATAATAATAATAATAAGGTAAATGCAGGCTAAAAGAGGTTACGTGCGGAAATGGAAAATAGAAAAAATAGAAAGGAAACATGTCTAATAAGGTGCTTTCTCTTCAGAACTTCAATTCTCCTTTTTCAGCTGTCTGAGGTCCAGTGCACACAAAGATATACAAAGTGACAGCCACCATAACTTAACAGTGTTTTCATTAATACACTCACATTCCACATATGATTCTTAACGCTTTCAACATTCACATCTGTTTGTTGTCATGGTTTTTAGTCATGTATTGATGCATACATAATTAAATTGTGTCATACTGCTATAAATCTTGTCAGTTGGCAATTCATTTATTTGCTTTGTCTCAGAACCACTAACATTTGTAATGTGGTAAACTGAAGTGTTTCTGATGGCAAATGGCAAAGTCGACCTGCTCTTCTTTCATCGCTGATGAGAAACGGGAGAGGAGCCAGAGGCTGAACTCTCTTTGTGTTTTCTAATTAATCTATTCAGCGCACCAGCCACAAAATAACAGCCTTTTTGTCACTCTGAAGTTATTAAAAAAAGAAAAGCTTGTAAAAACCTAAGGTCAGTGAGGATTGTAGCAGTGTGAATGTGTGTGTGTGTATGTGTGAGTTAAATTATGTTTAGATACAGTGTGCGTGTCAAGGTGAGACTATCTCCTCCCTTATCTGCTGTGTCTTCAAGGTGTACTGTTGATTGGTCGATAGGGGCGCGCACAGACAGACACACACACACACACACACACACATACACGCAGAGACACATAGCACTTTTCATTCATTACATTGTAATTTGCCATGATCTGATCTAAAATATCTGAACCATTCTCCTCTCATCACCTCATCTAACAAACATCTCCTCCTCTACAACCATCATCATATTCTACAGGCAAAATAATAAAACAAATATAAAGCTATGTTCATGTTTTTTAGGGAAGCAAACTGAACATGTTCCTTGTAAATTCCTGAGGTATCCTTTTATCTGGTTGTGTAACGTGAAACAGAAACAGAAGAATCCATTTCTTTACATGCACAAAAGAAACAAGGTTACTGAGAGAAATCAGGTTAAGCGGGAGATTGGCTAATACATTTACATGCACTTTCATTGTAACCTGGTTACTGTAAATCCACATATGCATGCAGCAGCTCTAATTTTGGAATATCACCTGCTTATTTCCATGGTAGCAGTGATTATTAGTAATTTTTCCTTACAGTCCATGTGTCTCAATTTTACAGATACTCAAAAGTACAGTGGTGGAAACAACTTCTTTTCTTTTCTGGGAGTCTGTAGACCAGCTACTTAAGTGCATGTAAACGGACTGTGATGGAAGAAAAGAATTTTGTCGTGACTCTTTCTTAAAAGTTGGAAGAGGCAGAACATGTGTAGCGATATTCCATTCCCTCTTCCTCATTTGATATTTCTAAGGAATTTTATGTAGTTTTATGTCTTATTCATGTTTCATTATGTTTGATGTACTCCAACTAATAAATGTTTATATTTTAAATGTTTATATTTATATTTAACTTAAATGTCTGGTTTTAACGGAGGAATCCACATATTTTGCAGGTTATCAAGGTATGCAAGACACAGAAGAAAACTATTTCTGAAACCAAAATTTACACTTGTACACACACACACACACACACACTCAAATGACAGTGTGCCCTGAACCTCCTATTCAGAGAGTCACAAATCTAGAAAGTTGGACACAAAAATCCACACACAGGCTCAAGCATAGAAACTTCCAGAGATGCACCTGCTGGTTTTATACGCCCAAAACAAACAAACACACACACACACACACACACACACACACACACACACACACACACACACACACACACACACACACACACACACAGCTCTCACACAAACACACACACACACACACACACACACACACACACACACACACACACACACACACACACACTGCTCTCACAGAAACACACAGACACACACACACACACACACATACACACACTGCTCTGCATACAGAGAAATGTCACCTTACTCTTGCAAGCTGTTAGCCAAGCACTTCCATGCCAAACCACCCTGCCCCACTGGAACTTGGAGCGAGGAAGAGTCTGTGTGTGTGTGTGTGTGTGTGTGTGTGTGTGTGTGTGTGTGTGTGTGTGTGTGTGTGAGAGCAGTGTGCGAGTGTGTGTGTGTGCGCGCGCCTGCGTGCGTGCGTGTGCATGTATCCGTTGGACAGCTCTTTAAAGTAGAGAGTTGCCCGAGGCAGAGTAGGTTGAGCGGACGAAGACAGGCAGATAATGGAGGGGCATCTGTGTGCCAAGGACTGCACCTCAAAGTCACTCACACACATATACAGGCATGAGTGAATACAAACAAGCACACACATATACATAACCACCTGAAACACACACATCCCTGCCCACACCATATACATTTTCTGTCCTTGTGCAGTTCTATTTATCATTTCTACCTTTATCCGAAAGCTTTTCCAAGATGTCTCTTTCTCTTTTTCCATCTCTATCTCTCTGTCCCCTTTTTCTCTCTCTCCTTGTGTTTTCCCTTTTGCTCTCTCCCCCTCTCCACTCATGTCATATCTCCCTTCAATTTCACATATCTTGAATTAGCTGCAGATAGCCTTAAGTACCCTGCAGTCCACTTCAGATAGGCCCTTATTCACAGATGGACAGATATACAGTATGTGTGTGTGGGGGGAAGAGGGCAGTGATTTGGAGGGCACGCACACTAAAAGGGTTTAATGTGGAGGTGTATATGTAAAAGGGGCAGCTGATGGTCACTATATAGTATCAGGATATCCTTTCATGTAAGTTATAACTTCAATTTCTGTCCCATTAGCAGTGATTCAAGCTTTGCTGTGAAGACTAGAATCTGGTTTGTTGACTTGTCTTGAATGCTAGTTTTATCCAATTAGTCGATTTTCAATTACACATGATCAGTGGATAATGAATGATTGTTGCAGCTGATGGAGCACTTACAGTCCATAGCAACATGGTTTGCAAACTAACACTAGCATTAAATTAACTGTCTGTTTGCTTTCCTTTCAGGCCTCAGTTCTCATCAGAGATTTAATATGTTAAAGCAGCTATCATCAGCCTTTTTAGAATAAAAAATGGATCAAATTACTATAAGTAATGTGAAAGGGGTTACGTGTGGTGACAAACCTACAGAGAATTATCATCTGACACAGTTCTCCCCAGCTCTATGGAGATTTACAGCATCTTTCACTGTTTTGGTTTTCTCGCCCACAGTTTTATTGCTCTGTTTGCTCTTATAGCTGCTTTCGACAAAGTTAGTGACTAGCTGCTGAACACAGTGGAGCATTTAGCAGATTAGGTTTCAGATATTGCCCTGAGGAGTTTGTTGGAGACAAAAACAGAGCTATAAGGGTGATAAATACTGAACTTCCATTCTCCAGGCAGCCAAAAGAACAACTCCAAACAAATGATCATGTTGCCCCTGGATGTACAAACAGGAAGCTGTTTGCTAATAAGTTTGCCATTTCACCTTAAAAGGGGATATGTCAGTAGTCAGTGATGTGTCCGCAGCTTGTGTCCTTGAGTAATCAGATAACATGAAGTCTTTGTTAAATTTATGTTGCAAATAGTTGCAGCAGTTGTATATTGTGATTTCTTTTTACTGTGTAACCTCTTGGTCACAAGCAGTTTCTACAACTATCAAGCCTCTTCAGATGATTCATGCTCGTACAACTGAACCTTTGCATAAGAAGCCAATAAGATCTTTCCACTACCATGAGCGTATTAGATTATTATTATTAATATTTTGATTGATTACATAATTTGTTGATTTCAGGGCCAAAAACCAAAGAAAAATCAATGAATATATTCCAAGTTAATTTTCCTGATCATGTTTCTTCTACAAATTGGGAGAAAAGCTGCCCTTGTTTGCACTGATAAATAGTGTGAAGACACTACACAAAACAATGGACAAACATAGTTAGTTTCATACATTTCTGTCACTTTAATCAGGAGTGTGCATCTGTAAGTGGAACATCTCCCATAAGATTCATATTAAATACTGACCACAAATCTGTAGAGTTTCAGTTCTGATGTGCAGATAAATTAAAAGGCTTCCTGCCATTATTGCCCGTCTGTTTAACAGCCACCCATTTTGATTCAGGGAGATACATTTTACAGTGCGTCTCAGTTGGATGATGTGCTGTATGTTTATGTGCTGCCAAAGTGTTTCCAAGCACCTGCACTCTAAGGTAGTAGTCTCACTGCGGGACAGATTATTAGCCAAAAAACAGGTTTGATTTGCACAAATTGACTACTAGAGCTTGCAATATTAGTTTCGAGTCTCTAGAAAGCACATTTTGAAAATGTTGTTGTGAGTAACAATCAATCTCTTTGTGGGGATATAGAGGAAGGGAAAAATTCACAGTCAGTTGAGGCTTGAGTCCTTAATTTCTAACATTACAGGTGACCCAGGTCGAAGGCGCTGAATAAAGACACAAACCATTTTACTATGATCCTATGATGAAAATGCAAAATTGGTATGTTTCAGCAGGTTTGAGGGTTGTCACAAGATTCCTTTGGCATCAGCATCCACCCTTTAGGAGTCATTTGAATCTTTTAGTCACTCTGCATTCTGACATCTAGAAACCACTTCGGCTGCCTGGTGGTTTGAGGTATTTCATTGCTAGCCAATGAAAATGATCTCCAAGTGGTTCAACTTTTCACATGAACTGAACAATTAAATGTTTAATCTTTCCTAAATGTAAAACATGTAAATGTTTCTACTAGCTTCAATAGACCAGAAGGCAATGTAACCATGTGACATCATTAGTTTTAGGGGAAATGCAGGAAATCATTAAGTGAAGAAGAAGTAAATGAGGCAGGCTGAAGGGAGACGCTTCTAGAAAACAACTCATGGATGATTTCAAACATTTGAAGATGGATTTTTCTTTAAAACCTCCTAAAATCCCCTCGTGCTGCCAGTTACTGTATAGCACTTCACAACATCATTTCTTCTGATTTACACTCTCGATGTATGTGCATGTATGTGTGTGGTGAGCTCTTGAAGCCTGCCGTCGTTACTTTGCCAGTTGGATTGTCCCCAATATGGCAATGGACAGTAAACACCTAGTCGCACACATGCACGTGCGCACGCACACGCACAGCACACACACACACGCACACACACACACTCCTCAGGTGTAGACTGTAGGTTTGGAAGAGAGCCTTGTAAGCTGAACTATGGGTCTCCTGAAGGGTCATACAGCACTCCTACTATGATAATTCACCAAACACACAAACATTTCAGTTAATTATAAGTAAACTTCAACTTTGTGATGGACAATTCTTTTTTTATCAGTTGTGTTTTTTTTAATCGATGCCACTGACAACCCAAACATTTACTGTGGAATGTCCTCTGTAGTGAGCTCTCTGTCTCTCTTTGTCCGTTCACGTTAGTTCTCTTTGCCCCTATACGTTTTCTGTCCAATTCCACCATTTTGTCTTTCTCTCCTCCGTCTTTGTGCCACCTTCACACCTTTTCATCCAACTTCAGCTTCCCACCCTCTTCCCCCTCTCCCTCGTTTCTGTCCTGCTCTGTCTGATACTCTTAACACATGTGGTGCATATTCCATACAAGGAGAAGGTCAGAAAAACATTACCTATAATAAAAAAAACATTACACTTATTATTCACAGTGTGCACACACGCGCACTCTTTACACAAAGAATTTGCCTGCTGTTTTATTCACAATCTCTCCCATCATTCCCATGGAGAAATAAAAAACAAAACTGTTGCTCTCCTGCACGTTGCTGGTCACCGTTCCCTGCGTGCATCATTTAGTAGACTGCTGCCATCAGTGTGCAGTGACAGGTGACCGCCTGAAGACACATTAAAGAGTAACAATAACGATAACGCGCTCTGCAACTTCCAGGAGCAGCTTCAAAATACTGCTTCAGAAATGTGTAACTGCAATCAACTGCTTCTATTTGCTCTATTTACTGTGAGACATGGAATCATCTACAGGGTCATTTAGGAAATGACAGGTGATTTTTAAAGCTTGTATAATCAATATATTTACAGCAACAATGGATCAAATAACTGCAACTTTCACTGTCCTGGTTCGGTCTCACAGCTCTCTTCAATTTCGTTTCCAGACACAGAACGCAGCAAAAACATCCCTAACAACCCGCTGCACACGACCAGCACCAAACAGGAGACAGAGGTAGCCACTAGCATAGTGAGTACAACAGAGAATTCCTTCAGGAGTTGGTGGAGACCAAAAACAGAGCTGAAAGGAGAGTGAGCATTGGACCTCCATTCATCAGTTTGCCCATACGTTCATCTCATGCTTCCCACTGCTCCCCGTGGGACAATAAATCAGTTATTGCAGGTTTATCAAATCTATTTAATAATCTTTTCCATCCGTCACACATTAGATCATTCTATTTTGATGAACGCACCCACATTAGCTGTTGTTAGCAAGCTATGTTACTCATCACAACAATGTAGAAAAGCATTAATAAACAATTTAATTTGACTGTTGAAAACTTTGCTCAATAAAACATCAAGACAGAACAAGGCGGAGATGTCACCTGCCTGCAATCAGCCTGCAAACACACAACCATCAATTAATTTGCTTGTGAACACACAATCTGCATATTTAGATTTTTTTCACTTAACAGTGTTTTGCATGTGTGTTTATGTATGTACTTATTCTCGGCTTGACTTCCATACACTCATTTAGTCCACTTATTTTGTAATTTCTTTCTTTATATACATTTGTAAAAGGTTCTTTAGGTATGGTTGTGAATTGATTGTGTGTGTATGTCTCATAGATTAATTTCTGATTCTGTCCTTTAATTTACAGTCTTTTCAATCTTTGGCTATAAGGGTTCCAGTGTGAACACATGTGTGTCTTTGCTTCCTCCAGAGGAGAGTGCAGTGCGTACATTAATGACTGTTTTATGTTTCTTGCTATCTGAGTCTCTTTTATTCATGTTGGCCATGACGGCCTAATATCTGCCTGTCAAACAACTTCTATTCACTCTGCTAACAGACGGGAGACTGATACTTAAGATACAAAAAACACACACCTACGTATAGTACGCTAATACCCTCCTCGGTAGATTAGTGGGTGGTGAAGGAGCCACACTGGGCATTATGTACTGTTCTTGCTCCAATCAATTACTATTCATTTATTCCAAAAGGAGTGACCGTGTCCTGATCTGAAGAGGTATTATAACTAGTGTGTGTGCGCCTTGCAGTTTATTCAAATCTTTTCAACAAAACTTTGTCTCTGTTTTATTCTCTACCTACCTCTGTCACCTTCCTGGCTGTGTGTTCACTTATTTCTTTTGTCTGGTCCCATTTCTCCTCCCCCCTTCCCTTTCTTTTGTCAGCATCTTCCAGTCTTTCTCCTGCTCTTTGATTACTTCCCTCCCCAGTCCTCCCCTCTCATCACTCTGTTCTTCCTACTTTTCTTTTTCACATCTTCCCAATCATCCCTGCCTCATCTGTTCTGGCTGATTCTTACTGCACTTCTTTTTTCCATGTATAGCTCACAAAATTCCACAAAATTTAGCCGTAGAGATTCATTTTCTCAATCCAACTCTGTTCAAATATCCCTATTTCCAGCTGGTGCATTGCAAAAGATGAGAGAATAATATTCCTGATCTTTTATTCTTGACATAATGGATGCACATATCCTCCCACGTGCTTTTCAAAGCATTCATTTAGCAGCACATTTATGGTATAAAGGCTTACAATCCTCCATGTGGCCACTCACTTGCTTTGGCTTTGCAAAATAGTGGTTATAGCCTCAGACTGAGAAGCTGGTGTGCATGCTTTTGCCTGATGCAAGCAGAATGCTCATACACCCAACACTCGTCCGTATTCGTCCAAGCTCAACTGTACATATGTTTCATAAGTTTCCTGTCCGACTAAAGTCACAAGATATTGTTTTATTAAGAGTCTTAGCCAGAAAAAGCTTGCTTAATGACCAATACAGACACCTTTCATATTTCATTCAGATTTAAGGATTTTATAAAAAAAAAAAAGTAACTGGAAATGTTCAAACATTTCACTTTTCAAATTCATGCCTTGAGTGTTCTCTTGCAGCCCTCTGGGTAAGAAAAAAAAAATCCAACCCTGACTTTAAATCTCATACACTTCCACAACCCAAACTCCCACTGCCCAGTCTTTCCACTCCATTGTGTCCATGTAAAGTATGTAGCAAAACCTTGTAGTCCTAATAACATTCAATTTTAAGCCCTTCACATCCATAACCAACAATACTATTATCCCCCCTCCCCTCGCTGTCTCTCTCATCCACACATACACTGCATTAGCCTTGGGAGGGAACAATATGTTGTGGTGACATTGGTCTAAATGGGTTGCTTTGTGTTGTGTCTATGTGAGAGGGTTTATCCATTTATTTCATTTTTTAAAGAGACAATGCATTTAAACATTCTCCAGTAAGTCAGTCTCAAGTTCTGTGCGCTGATTTGACCAGATTGCACTAGTAAATCAGTAGCAGCACACTAAGGAAGGTATATAGTACATACTTTTTCTTTTATTTGTGAGAAGATCTAACTGAGTAAAATAAAAATCCATATGTGCCCTTCCTCTGATATTCTATACAAAATGCCAGAAACTATTTTTCTTCAATACTGAACATCGTCAAGGCAAGTGAAAGGGAGAAAATAAAGGAGAATAACATCTGATAATTGATGACTGAGACACTTTGGAGCCAAATTTGTGATTACATTTGGTATTTGTAACACCGTGAATGATAGTTGATGTGTAAGTTTTACACATACAGAAGATGCATTCCCTTGACAATTTTCATTTAGAAAAGTCCAAATTAAGAGAAACAAAAAGTAATTATCATTAATGAACAGTAAACAGACACCACCCCTTTAACAGCTGTGCCCCTCCCAGCCCCTTTAAAAGTGCTGTAATTTATATGAGGTGGTTAAAACTGATTCATCAAATGGATCCATTAGTGGAATAATATAATTAACTGCATTGTGAAGCCATATGTTTCAAGTGTAGATGCTCCTCAATGGTACTCTATTTACACTTACACATTCCAACTTAATTGATTGATTCATGCATTTAAAAGATTCCTAGTGTGATATTAGATATATCTAACTGCAGTCCTGAATGCGTCACGCACAGCAGTTAATAAAAAGGGATCCGGAAATACAAATCACCTAGGTTTGTTCGAACCACAATTGTTCTTCAAAACCACATCGACAAAACAAAACAATAGTCATTTTAACCATTTTTTTCCATTAGTGCAATTCAAATAAATAAAGTAACCAACTCCTGTGTTCAGCTGTTGTGTGGAGAACTACTTGCAGTGTGTGTAGCATGAAATCACAGCACAGTTGCTTTCTTTTTTTGACTGACTTGTTCATTAAAACGTTACAAGTGTGTGTGGTAGTGCTGTAAACAGATACATCTTACTTGCTCCTGTGTTGTACGAGCAAACTGCTCAAGCGGTGTTTGCTGTAATAAATAAACTGCACTTGCAGGTACCACCGGTGCACAGGTGTCACCAAAACTTCAGGATTGAGGATTTGTTAGTCTGTGTGGAACTTTAAGCATGCACACTAAATGTACAGTAATCTGCTTAAAGTTCTTTCTAATAACTGTTTTTCTAAGCTGTCCATCCTCTCTCCGTTTCTCTCCTTTCTTCGTCAACCTTCCCTCCACCATTTCTTCAAAGCCACATAAACGCTCCCTCCCCCATACACCCCTCTCTCTTGTTTTCCTCTACTCCCTCTTCCCCTCTCTGCCCCCTCTCATTGTAAGAACCAACAAGTCTGCCAGACAGAAAGAGGTCAGACTTCTTATCTAAGCTTCATAATGGTTTCTGAAGAGCAGAGAACTGTGCATTGCAATAATTAGCAAGCCACCGGACAATAGACGCTACATAATCAGTATGGAGATGTATGCTGTCTGCCCGTTTGTCTGTGCCTTTCTCAAACAAACTAAACACTCATCATGTTCCTGCTTCCTTGGAGTATTTATTCATTTGTGGAGCTTTTCATTCTCTGTCTGTTATATTGCAATTTTGCTACTTACAACTCAACCATCTCTCTTCTTCTCTTTTCTTTGGCCCCCTCTCTTTCTTTTGCGCCTCTGCTTTCTTTTTCTGCCACACTATCCCAGCGTCTTCATACCAAACTACCCTGTTTCTCTGCAAGTTGCTGAGGTGATTTACTGAAACATCCTGCAAAACACCAGCTTACTTCAGGCCAGGGTCAAGAGTTATCTGTATTGGTCTGTATGTGTGGTGGAATATGTATATTTGCAGGGTCAAGAGTTTGCGCAAATGATTTTGTGACCGTGTGTGTGTTAATGTGTGCGCGCAAAGCTTATGTGTGTCTGATGTGGCGCAGGGTCGAGAGCAGTAAGTCACCACCTATTGGCCCTGAGACAACAGCACCTACACACCTAAGCCTCTTCACACTTCATATCCCCCTTAAATTTCTCCTTCAAAGTTAATTTTTGTTCTGTATTTGCTTGTTCCAATGCTACACTGAAGATATATCACACTTAGATGTAGCGAATTATTCAAAACCAAAAAAGCCAAGTCTCCTTCATATGCAGCTTTGCTACATCATGATTAATGTATAAGGTGACTTTGAAAGGAAAACCAAGGGTGCTAAAGTTGAGGTACCTTCAACACTGACATGACATATGAATGTCTTGAATACATAAAAATATATATGTCTTGTTTGATAGACTGGGGGAAAGTGTAATCTTGGCAGCATTACACTTCCCACAGCTGTTTATTAAAACTTGGGTTTTTTTATCGTATGTTTTTCATGTTTATTTGAGTTTTTTTCTTTTTTTTTCACTTACTTTCCTTCCAGAATATGTACATATGGTTGGTTTATATCCAATGGCAGATCAGTTGCCTACTACCATTCAATGTTTTGCCACTACTGTGGTTTTTGACAAAGGTTCATATGCAAAGGTTTTGCATATGAACATTGTTGTTGTACAGGAAATAGGGGTTGAATTATGGCTGCACCATTACAGTTCATCAAATGGAGATGTTTGTGGTAGTAAAACAATGGTCTCAGTACAGTGTCAGGACTGGTAGCGTAGTTCTAAAGTGCGTGTTATTCTTGATGGCTTTCATTTAGTATTGGACATTTTGTGTTCCTGATCTTGGTCTCAAAGGAAAAGTTGTCAATTATCTTGTTACAATGTTTTCTGCATCTGCAGCTGATTTATTGTCGTGTGTTGTAGTGAAACTGTAGTAGTTTTTAATTGCTTAAGTTGCTGTTGCAGTTGCGTTTTAACACAGGTGTTAATAATGTAGCTCGTGTTAATGTTGGCTTTGAACCACAGTTGTATACACATGCACACATTCACATATGCATGCACAGGTTTGTCTTTCAGAAAAGTGTGATTTGGGCGTCCTCCAGAGCAGATGGCTTCGAGCAGAGAGGAGGAGACTGAGGGAGGGATACACACTCTGCATGGGATCACATGCACAGTAAATACTATATACTCAATGCTTTAAGTGCAAATTTCATTAAATATTTGATTGTGTCACAGTTAAAGTCAGTTTTGATTCCTCTGTCTTCACCTGATTTCTAATATTTTGACTATAAATCTAATATTTTGTATAAGAGTGCAACTGCTCTGTCTGTTGCCTTCAGCATTTAAGGTATTTGAGGTATACCAGATGTATTTATAGGGTATGTTAAATGCTGAAATGCTAAATACATTTTTTTTTTAAAAAAGCAGGAAAACAGCACAACAAACTTTTCTCTCTCAGGGCGAGTTTGGCCAAACATTATATTCAATCATCCAGGTGCGTGCTTAAAAAATCAAAACAGAAATGACATGCCACACCCTGAAAATGATCATAGACATTGACCCCCAAAATGTGCTGCTGAGCAAAAACCAAAACTCCTCTACAGTTAGAGCAGACCAAACAACTGACCAAGGACAGAAGATCAACACAATGCAATCTCTTAGACACATAATGCATAGCTGAATGTGTCAAATCAATGGCAAGGCTACATGGACACATGTTCATTTACATATCAATGCAGAGAGACAGCAATGTAGCATTTGCATTTGGTCTCATTATGAATTATCGGAACAAAACTACAGTAACATATAAACCCAGTATGGTTAAAGGAGTATACTGCAACATCTTTAACTTTCTTGCAATGACAGCCCCCTCTAAAGCAGTGTTTTCCAGAAAGGTGAATTTCTGGCGTTACTGCACACATCAAGTTACCCAGTGAATAATTTCAGTGGTTTTGGTTAGTTTTTTTATTTTATTTTTTATATCATGTTGAATCAAACAGTCACAGAAACACTTAACCAGCTGGGGTGCTGACATTTTTAGCCATTGCTTAGTCCCATCTGTGAGTTGTGTCAGAAGTTGTTTAGCTGACTTCACTGACAGTCAGCACCGGAGCTGAGAGCATTAGAGCAGCCAACAGACACAAGCTGCGCCAACCTACATTTACACCGACCGCCTCTCCCTCCGTTTGTTTAGTTAGTTTTGTGGTTTCGGTCATTTTCAGGCAACACTTTGTTTTGTGAAGTTTGAAGTTAAAAGTTACAAATGACACAGCTAAAAGTAGAGTGGGTCGACTGAATGTTGCAGTTTTGTATTTTTAAACAAATGTCAAGAGGGAAAAATAAATATGATTACAACGTAAAATAATTAGCACTAAAATTCTACTGAGCAGTTAGTATTTATTAAAATATGAGGTCACATTTTCTCTTCACAAGGAAGGATGGCACTATCTTACAAACAAATGTCAATAAATAATATTTTAAAAGAAAACCAACTTGAAAACTTGTTTTCTTTAACTCTCTGACTCACTCCCCCCTCCTTTTTTTTAAGGGGGTACACACAAGAGACATATTTTTTCTGTCTCTTATAGCATCAGAGAAGAGTTTAATAAAAGATGACCTCCGTCCAAACACAAGTTTCTTTCAAAGTGACTGAAGAGCAATTAAGGCATCTAGATTCAACTATTTGAACTTGGACATCTTTCTTTAATTGAATAAGCAATAGGGATAAAAAAAAAAAAAGTTAATTAGTTTTTTTTTTTTTCTGTTATTTTTATTAGACTGCAACAATTTGCATAAAGGCACAGGTATGTCTGTTTCGGACCAAACCAAGGTCAGCACCTTTCTCTTTATCTACCACTGCAATTTTAAGGGATATTCACTACTTACTATTGTGAAATCTGAAATGAACTTGAAGTTTCCTTGAATACTGCCATTAGCACAAGCAGACAGTGTATTGACAGTGCATTTATGGACAGCAGGGAGGGAAAATGAAGATGTTATCACACATTCATGAGGACACGCACACTTCTGATTACATGCAATCCCACACTCTGACATACTGCCCATGCTCTGGTAGCAAGCCTACTCTTTCCTTTTTTTCTTTTTTTCAATTTGCATATGAGGTTGTTAATTTTCTCAAAGCCGCGGACTTAATGAGTGGATGGCTGAGAAGCTGAACGGGATGCAAATAATAACATTTGATAATGCAGAGCCACAAAAGAGGGGGAGAGGCCTCCCATTCACTGAGATGGGACTTGAGGTAAATATGCACGGTAATTATATATCAGTGCACTTTAATTATGAGGCTACACAGGGAGCGAGAAAGAGAAAGAGAAAGAAAGACAGACAGACAGAAACACACTGAATTAGACGTAACAACATATAAATTAAACATCTGAAATAAAGACACAATGAGAGAGAGGAAGACTAAGAGTGGGCTAAGAGAGGAATTAGTGGAAAAGCCAGAGAGAGCGACAATGATTAGACGTGGACAGGCGCACACGCACTCACACACGCACGCACGCACGCACGCACGCACACACACACACACACACACACACACACACACACACACACACACGGCTTCATTTTATAGGCAAGTGTGTGATTCTGCAGACATGAACTGGATAAAGTAATCCTTCCAGTAAGTGGCACTTATTATAGATGAGAATCATGAGCAAAAGACAAATCAATAATAATCAATGATCTCAAGGAGTAACCTTTTGTGCGTGTGTATGTTTGTGTGTGTATGCCTAAAGGTCTGTAGATCAACGGCATGGGAGTGTGTAAGCCAAGTAGGAGGCAACATACATTAAATCTTAGCAGAATACGAAGGTGATCCCTCATTGTTTTTCATATTGTACTGGCCTGAAATGAAACCAGGAAAAGCAGGAAAATCAGGAAAAGCTTCCATCTAAAACCCTTTTTAAAAAAAAAAAAAAAAAGACGTCCAAACCTTGTTTTGAGAAATTTTCAGACAAAAAAAGGGAAAATTTTGTCGTTTCAGCTTTCTTATGTTAATGTTTTTTTTTTAGTCCAATCACATTACAGATGCATCAGTCAAGTGGGTCAGCAGCTACAAATGAGCGATTCACATTTAACAGTTTATTTGTCATTGTCATGAAATTCAAGGTTTCCTCCTTCAGACAAGGCAGGCTGCTGAATTTAGTTTTGAACGCCACAGCTATCCCCGGCCTTGTGTTACCTTAGATTAACTCTAGTGCCATTAGTTCCCGGCAGCGTGGTGAACTGATTTTAAATAAAGAAGAAATAGCACACTGGTTCTGACTCTGTACTCGATCATTAGCAGGAGAGAAATATTTGGCTTGGTGCATCCTTAAATCCAATGAGAGACGGATGACCCACAGCAGAATATTTCGCAGATGATTTGAACAAATTTAGGGTAATCTCATGACACATATCTTCCGACACACACTGAGATAAACACCGCAAGGAACATGATACTAAAACACTCCTACATCCAGTTAACCCACGTAATCACACAGAATAACACACACAGTAGCACATTTGACCCATGTCCGTACCGCACAAAGCCAGCGTTTGGCAGCCAGTAATCAGTCAGGGCTTCATGTTACAACCCACCACCACATTATCCTTTACAATAGCGGGAAGAGAAATGAAGAGGTGGACGATGTGTGTATACAGAACAAGAACAAGAAAAAAGGAAGATAAAGAGGGAAAATCAGAGGGAAGTTGAAGTATCATGTGATCTACATGCTGTTTAAAATATAGCGATTAATTACCTGAAGAAAAGTTTTAGATGGATGGATGGATGGATGGATGGATGGATGGATAAAGAGACAGAGAGCTCTTCATAATAGGGATGAGGACGATGAGGAGTGGATATGGAGTGGACAGATGTGCTCTAATGTGTTTTGGCCCCATCTCTGCAAGGACAAAACCACGAGCGCACACACACAAGTCAGCCAGCCAACATATCTATTACCTCCTCCTTTATGTTACACTGTGGAGGAGCAAAGCAAAGAGTCTTTTACATCTTTTGTATCTTTCTTTTGCTCTATATTTCTTTCTTTTTCTTCACTCTTGAAAGTGTCACTTTGGCACTTTGGAATTCATTACACAAAGCTATGATCACGTCACCAATTCACAAATACACATACATACACACACACACACACATATATATATATATATATATATATATGTATATATACATATACACACACGCACATTTGTACACAGACATTCACGCATTCCCTGTTTACATGGAAAGAAACCTAATGTTTCATCCAACCGTCCGGCGCATCCTCTGCTGCTGATTTCAGCCAATCACACAATTAGAGAGTTGATGACCCATCTGTCCACATGATTGGCTGATGGATGTGCCTGAGTGTGTGTGTACGTGTGTGCGTTTGTGTGTGCATCTCAGTGTGAAAGGGTCTGACGAGCCCCCAAACACATCTAGCCAGTGACAATTTTCTTTTGTTACCCGCAACCAGCAACATTTTCAGAGAGAGAGACAGAGCTAATGCGCGCCCATGAACAACTTAATAGCACTTGAACCAGTTTGCCAACTTGGAGAAATGATTTCATTCAATTAGATAATTCTGCCCCTCTCCCTCTCTCGCTCATTCTCTTGTTCTCTGGAATGAGTCATTTGTGATATAATAGCCACATAATGGCTTAAAAGCGGGTTCGGCAGGAAAAAGACAGATGTAGGGTGAATAAAAAGTGAAATGGTGAGGAAGAAGAGGCTCAAGAGTCGACACAGACGAGCTGCGTTGCTACCATCATGACAGGAATCATTTCTATACTTCTATGTGGAAAACACACACGCATACTGTATACACACACACACACACACACACACACACATACACACATAGTGCTCTATTTGCTGTCCATTAACAGTGTGTGGTGCTGAGCGATAGGAGAAGCGATAGCATCTTCTCCGATGGTATCTTTTATCGAAGTACACGCGTCCTTCAGGCGCCCATCGTGCTATCGCTCTTCTCATCTCTCCTCTGCCTCTCTTGCCATCCTCCTCCCTCGCTTCCCCTCTTCTCACCTTGCCTCTCCTATGCTCCCCAATTCTTGCTCAACATCTCTTTGTATTTCCATCATCTTCCCCTATTCTTCATCATTTTGGAGACAGGGATTTATTTTTATTTAACGTTCCTTTACCTGCTAATCGTTACTTTCATCGATACTATACTGTTGTTGATATCAATTGAACCATCAGCCCAGGAGCTCAGTCAGGGTTGCCTGTCTGAATAATATGCAAGGGACACAGGAAGTCACCTTATAACTATACACTGTAAATTCATTTACATTACCTATAGTCAAAGTTGTCCTTGGACCCACATTTCATTTCAGATGAGTGCTTCTTAAAAAGACACAAATTCCGTATTAACTATTATCAATTATTGTAACAACTATATTGATGCATCCTAAAAAGATGTTGATTTGTTTATTTTTTATCTTTTAGGCTCAACTTACAAACATTATTAACAACATTTGTATGAACACTAGTATCCTGGAAATGAAGAGTATTCAAACATCATATCCCAGTTGAAAAACCAAAAAGCCTTTCCCCCATTTTCCCTTGTGCAGATGCACCAAATTAGAAATAAAAACATATTATTACATGTGAGATTGAGGTTCACTCTTGACCTTGAGTAGAAATACACTGTAGTAAATTAATATTCAACATGGACATGAGGTCCTCAACATTCCCAGCAAAGGGAAGAAAAATGCAGAGAAAACAGTATAGCAGAAAACCCAGTCTTTTATCAGTATTTGTGTTCCCAAGGTTAAGGTCAATGAAAACTCCATGGCACAGGCTTCCTGCTAAAGAGGGCTATGGAATAGCTAGTGAGTAAACCTTAAGGGCGTTTCAATGAACCCTCTTATATTTCTACAAAGCCGCACGTCAGAGCTTCTTAACGATGAATACACTTTAAAATAACTTTGCATATATAACTATCTGCTATATATTAACAGTCTAAAGCTTTTAAATTACCGTCCTTTACAATTTATGATCCTGTGACATTCGTTGGTTTACCTGCTGCTTCTCAAGGCAGACGCTACTCTAAAGCTCACGTACACTCACTGTGTCATCATTTCTGTATTAGACCCCTTTATATACGCATCTGGAAAACAACATATGCACCGTTAATACAAGAGAAGTGAAAATATAGAACCTGAAAATACGCCATCAGGAAAGTGTAAGTTCAGCCCGAAGAGATAATTATATTAGGAGAGAAGAGGGAGAGAAGGGCAATGATGACAAAAATGACAGGTCAGTTGCACAAATCAGTTGTTGAATTAATGTGTGTGTGTGTGTGTGTGTGTGTGTGTGTGTGTGTGTGTGTGTGTGTGTGTGTGTGTGTGTGTGTTACATTATTTCTATTTTCTTATTTTCTAATTTAAACATTAAACCTAAAATGAATTCTAAGAAAGTCTTCAGTTTCAATGCTTTTGGGAAATACCTCTTAAGAAGCTTAAGAAAGACTGTAAGATGGATTTTTTAATCATCTTAGCCTTAAGATACTTTTGGGAAATGAGGCCCTGATGTGAGGAGGAGAGAAAGTAAGCAGGATTTGACTTCCTCTCTCAAGTGTGTATGAACCAGCACCATTGTGTGCCATTATCCCCATTCAAATAATTATCGTGTCCTGCTCCTCTTCATAATGAGAAAATAATAAAAAGGTATACACAAGTTTGCCTTCTGACAGGAACTGCTGAAAGAATTCAATTGGTAAAGAAACGCCTGACATGTTATTGACACAGTCAATCAAAAATACTGGACACTGAATAGTGTATAAGTGAAAAAAGTTTTTAAAATAGTCCTTCGTATTTTCCAAATAATAATCTGAATGAAATACCTATCATTATGAATTAGTCAACTCAAGCAAGATTCATGTCTTACCAAACTGATTTTCATAGTGTGCTGTAATGAATGGGAACCAATGGCTACCTTGAAGGTCCCAATAGCTTCCTATTCTCCTGCCTTTACATCATTTTGTGTTTCAGCAAAAACCTTGATCCACAGCTGAATTGGTTACGCCACAATTCTTGAGATTATTATTAATCAGTCTTGTTCAATGTTAATGATAACTCTCTAGGTGAAAGGAGGAACAGTGTTTTATTTGAGTTTATACTGTCATTCAGAAACGCATCATTCTGGGTATTTGGTTAAAAAAAGAAAGGTTATTTTCTATAACTGTATTGTAACTATAACTGTAACAACAGAATTGTATTTGACTTTCTATGTTTGAACTTTGCTCCTTGGAGAACGTGACAGTCCTGAAACACAGGCGAACTACCTTGTCCCTCAGGGATTTTAACCAGCATTCATACACGACAGGAACAGTTACACACGCATGCACGCACGCACACGCACACACACACCCCCACACACACACACACACACACACACACACACACACAGAATTCAATTTCTAATCAATTTCTGCATTTTTATTCAAGTGGTCTCTTCAGGTAAAAGGCTGAATTGGCTGATCGCTTCCATCAAGGATTTCTGCTAAGTATTGTACTCTGCTGAGAGGAGGAGGGGACGGGGTGGATGTGGCGGAAGACAACTTCTCTCTTTACCTCTCGTCTCTCCCTGTCTTTCTCCCTTTCTTCATCACCTTTGCCCACACACCCACGCACATGTACACACACATATACAGGTCCTCCAGGAGGCAATCAAGCTCTTGTCGAAAGGTTGGAGTAGTTCATACGAACGTTGCTCTCTGAGTGGTTACTTGAGTCAGGAGGTCGTGTCTTAGCCACCACCCCCCTCTTGCCCATAATCATCCTCCATTACCCCCATTTGTGTGTGTGTGTGTGTGTGTGTGTGTGTGTGTGTGTGTGTGTTTTGCACTGTATGTGCTTTGTGTGTTTTCTTGCAAACAAAATTTGCACATACATACAATTTTCTGTCTCCACATATGCATGCATATCCCTGTGAATAATCTGTGTTTGCATATGAATACTACAGGTGCAAGAGTGCATGTAAGTGTGTGTGTGTGTGTGTGTGTGTGTGTATGTGTGTGTGTTAGAAGAGCAAAGAAAAACTGCTGGTGCCACAGAGGTGACGGAGGAAATGAGAGGAGAGAGAAGGGGAGAGATTAAGGAGGTGACGTGTGAGATGGTTGATGGGAAGGAAGGAGCGGGCCGAGGAGAGGAGCGAGGGCAAGAGGAGACCAAGAGGTGAGGAAGGGGCATCAAGGAGGGATGGCGAGAGCGAGGAAGAGAGAGCTCTTGAGAGGAAGAGGGTGCTAATTAGTTGAGTTCCTTCTCTGTCTCTCTCTTTGCACTTTGAATGAGTTTTGTGAGTGTGGAGTTGGGGAAATGTGTCACAATTCACCCGCGAAGAAGAAAAACGATTGACCAGATTTCTGTACGAATCATTGATTTAAGGAACTACTCTTTGGCATCGTCATACATCAGTCATCAGTCTGTCAATGTGCTCGTGTTAGTTCAGCTAAACTGTTATTGTTGCAACTTCACTTCCAGAGTTATTCTCCTTGTCGCTTCAGTGAAAATAAAAGCGTATTTATTTGCATCTGGATGTGAGAAGCTTCAGAATTTATTTCTAAAGTAAAAAGAAATAAAAAGATGCGATGTAATTATAATAAATAATAATAATTTGATAGTACAATCAGTCAAATATTTTTGATAATCAAGTAATCTTAAGTCATTTTTTCTGCTTCATATCATAGTGAAAAAATCTTTTTGGATTTTGGACTGTTGCAATTTGGAGACCTAACCTTGGGCTCTGGGCATTTTTTTACTATTTTCTGACATTTTATTAAGTGAATTAATCAAATAGTCAAGGCAATCAGCAAATAACATAATAATAATATAAAAATAGTCATTAGTTGCAGCCCTAACTCAACAGAAATTATCTGTCGTACAGTCTATTCATAACAAACTTTCAACCTAAAATCAGATCACAGAGCCATTCAAGACTTTAGCCGACAGTAATGATGTATAGGCTAACCTATAGCCATGCCCTTGTCAAAACACTACCACTGTACCAACTGATGGATGGAGGGATAGATAGAAAGATGGAGACAAAAGAAAGGAAGAGCGGATCGAGGAAAGAGGAAGGATTGATGAATGAAGGCAGTGTTGAAAGCACAAACTGGTGTGATTGATGGAAAGGGAGAGCGATGAGAGGGTGAAGGCAGGTGATGGGGCAAAGACAGTGTGGAAGTACATGGTTAGTGGATTACACAGAACGGACAGATACTCTTGTCCCTGACAGCGAAACTGAAATTTGTATTTTTTCTTACAGGTGTGAAGGAGAGAAGAGTGTGTGTGTTTAAGGGTCAAGAAGATGCTGATCTCAGCATATGCCTTCTTTTCTGATGATAAATCACTCTGATTCACAGCAGCAGGAACAAAAACCCCTCTCATCTGTCTTCCTCTCCATTCTCCGCTTTCTCCTTTTCGCTGCAGGACACTGTTTTTTGACAAAGGGGCTAAAAAATGAAGTCAAGAGGTGGCAAAGCTTCCAACTGAAGGAGCATCTTGCGCGAATGCAGGGGAGGCCCACTTGTCAGGTGACCAGGTTTTTTGTGTGTCTTTATCTGCAATTTTCTTCCTTCAGCATTCACACTCAAATCACTGAATGGAGCCTGAATAAGAATGAAAGGTGTTATGGTAAAAAAAAAGTATCTAGACCCATTCACTTTTTGCACTTCATTGTGTTGTTGGTTTCATTTTAAATGGATAATACTGCCATTTTCGCCCACCTGCACTCAATAACTCACAATGACAAAGAGTAAACTGAAATCTCCCCCAAAGTCCCTTCGGCAGCAATTAGAGCCTCAAATCTTCTTTGGTAAGTCTCTGCAAGCTTTGTACACCTGGTTTTAGGCAGTTTATCCCATTTTCCTGGCAGCTCCGTCAGATTGAACGGGAAGCACGTGTGAACTGCCATCTTCAGGTCTCTCCACAGATGTTCTATAGGGTTTAAGTCTGAGCTTTGGCTGGGCCACTCAAGGACAAAAGGACGGTCAAAGACAAGCTACTCTGCTGTATGCTTCAGATCATTGTTGTGCTGAACCATCACCCCAGTCGCGGGTCGTGTGCAGTCTGGAGCAGGCTTTCTTCATTCATCTGTCTCTCAATTCTGACCAGTGTCCCAGTCCCTCCACTGAGAAGCACCCCCACAGCATGATGCTGCCACCACCAAGCTCCACCGTAGGGATGGTATTAGCCAGGTGGTGAGCAGTGCCTGCTGTTCACCAGACCTAATACTTGAGGTTCTGCCAAAAGGATTCAATTTTTGTCTCATCTGACCAGAGAATCGTTGTGCTCATGCTCTCAGAGTCCTTTAAATGCCATTTGGCAAACTCCAATCGGACTGTTATATCCCTCCAACAGGATCTCCCATCTCTGCAGAGGATGTCTGAAGCTCTGTTAAGGTGACTGTTGAGTCCTTGGTCGCCTCCCTGACCAAGGTCAGTCTTGCCCGGTAACTCAGTCTGGCCCTAGGAAGATTCCTGGTGGTTCTAAACTTCTTCAATTTCACAATTATTGAGGCCACTGTGCTCCTGACAACACTCAGTGATTTAGAAATGCTCCTTACTAAATGTAGGTCTATGAGCAGACGATGTTCACTGACCATGAAGTCATTAGGGCTCATCCTCTAGGGTCTATGAATGACTACAAAATTTCATGCCAATGTAAATGGACGAACTGACCAATTTACAGCAACATAAAAACAGAGAAAAGCAACAATTCTTCAAATCTGACAGGCTGGAACCTGATAAATGACTTGATTATCCAAATTGTTGACAATTGATCTTTTGTCAACGGATAAATCGATTACTGAATTAACCATTTCAGCACTTGAGTGAATGGTTTTTATGCTCTTTTGGTGATTCAACCTGGCAAGCATGCTTATCACCACTTCATTTCTTTTCCATTGGTCCTCTAAGGCGTCTCCCTAGTGACCATCTCCAAACAATCATCAAGCCTGAGCATCTCCAAGACACACACTACATCCTGAGAGCTCTCTATCTTCCCGTCTTTCTCCTTCTCTCTTTTAGCTTCCTCACATGTTATTTTCTCTCTTGTTCTTCCTTCTTCCTGTTCCTTTTCCTCCCTCAGGTTCATTATCTTCAGAAACTCTCGTTTCTCAGTCTGTCGGTCATTTTCTCATCCTCAGTGGCCTCCCATGAGTATTAAATTTCAGTGCATGTGCTTATGTTTGCTCTGCAGGGACATTATTTGTAGCATCAAGAGTGTCACCTTTTAAGAAGAACAGTAATCAAACAATGTTTCTCTCTTCTTCTACACCCATCCCTCTCTCTTCTCATCTTTACAGAGGATTAACCCATTTATTTGTTCTTCTCACATGTGCTTGTTCCCTCATCTTTTATCCTCTCTTTCATGTCCTTCCTTTCTGCTGCCTTTGCAGCTGTTGTGTGTCATTTTACCAAATCACTGTTAGCATTACAAACTTATCAATTCCTTTACAGTGTTTACTGTTTAACATGACATGCAAACGTGGTACAACTTTGAATGCATCAAAAAAAGAACTTTGGCAGCTTTTTTCATGGTTTTATGGAAAAACAAAAAACTGTTCAGAATACAGGAGTTTAAGACAGAATATGATATAATATAATATATAGAATTTTAGATATATTACCTATTTTGTTAGTATGAGACATACAGTAAGTTTTTAATTTGCCAACTGCACTGGACTGTAAAAGTTTTTAGCCTCATTAATTTGTACTATGCTTCTTATTGTGATATATAACCTGTAATGTAAAACCTGAATGCTATGATTTAGTATTTTACTATCAAGTGTTTTAGCAAAATAGTATTTTTAAGTATCTGTGTTATGCAAGGAGTTATTACTGTTTAAGGATATCTGCCCTATTTTAAACTACGAAAAGCAAAGGAAAATAGGGAAGAGGACATTTTCTTAGTGACAGAGCAAATGAACAGGATCTTCAGTTCCCTCTGGATCATGACTGAGTGCTTTTAAAACAATACCATTTCCAGGATTTTCCAACCAATCCCCCATAAAACAATAAGAAAGGAAACTCTCCTCCTTTTCTATTTGACTTTCCAAGTCACTTGGAAGGTATTATTCCCCAATCTCCCATTCCCACCGAGAATCACATTGTTCCAGTAAGTATAAATAGAAATCAAGAAAAAGTAAGCTGGAGACACAAACTTTTTTTTTTCCTTTAAAGTGAATCCACTTTTTAAAACCATCTTCGTCCGTGGAGTCCAAAATGATAAGCCGGGGAATAAACTTCCACTAATGCTCTTCCATGTTTTCCTTCAAACAGGCCTTCAGTTGCAGTAAAAAGGACTGCTGTCTTGGCTGCCATTACGCCGTATAGACAGACAGTATGGCACTAGAAAGAGATGTGTCAGAAACCATATGCTCGCTTGAACACAATGGCTGTCGTAGCCATGCCTATCCTCAAGACGGCACAGGCAGACACACATTAACATGCACTCAGGTGAGGGTATGAACACACACATTCTCACCACATATCATATATAAAACTAAAAACACATCGTTCTGGAGACAAAGGTAGAAAGGTCCTCTTTCAGTCTCTTAGAAATGTGTCCTCGTATATATGTCATTGTTACTCAAATTTTTCTTCTTCTCTTATGTTTTCTGGCTCGCCCTTCTTTCTTTCCTTTTCTTTTGCTCACTTGCCTGTTTGTCTCTCGCCTCTCCCCCCTCTCTCCTCTGTTTCTGTGCCATGCAGTGAAAACAGGACGCATGTGATAGACCAGGAGGCTCCTCGCAGTCCCTGGGCACCACAAATGTGTGTGTGTGTGTGTGTGTGTACTTGCATATGTGTCTACATACATGTCTTTCTCTTGATACATGTGTGTATGTGTCAGCAAGATAGATGGACACAGCTGTCAGTTTAACACTTCCTGTAGTCCCTCCACTGACCTCACGTTAACCTGGAAGTATTTCTCAACACCAAGGCTAAAGTCTTCCTGTTTGGAGCTGCTCCAGCACTAAGCAGCTTGCCTGTCTCTCTCTCTCTCTCCCCCTATCTCACTCACACACACACACACACACACACACACACACACACACACACACACACACACACACACACACACACACACACACACACACACACACACACACACACACACACAAACAAAAAACACAAATATGTCACACACACACACACACACACACACAAACACACACACACGCATACACACAAACAACAAATGCAAACATGTATCTGCAGACCTTCAGAGAGACGGGACATACGGGACATACTTCTCTTGCGATGCGTCTCTGTGCGTCTGAACTCAGCCTTCATCAGTACAAAAACTAACCTAACCTCAAACCGCGGCGTGGCCCGGCTTTACCACTGAGAACCTGAGACGCCTCTCCTTTTTTAATTTCATTCATTTAGATGCCGCACAATACCTATCATACATTTGTACAGACTAAATCCATGAAATTACGTCTTTTCAGCCTCACTGTTTTTCCGCGTCTTCAGCATTGTCATGAAACTCTCTCGCTCTACTTTCCTGTTAGCAAATGAATAAAAGAGCAACAATAAATGAATAACTAGTTGTATGAATAAAAACAAAAGGTGACATGACCAATATGAATGGCCCTCCGGATACTCTGCTCTGTGTGTATTTTTTCAGCTCAACTGCGCGCAGCATGCTTATGTGAATGGGATTTATGTATCACAGTGTGGATGCGTGTGTAAGTGTGCGTGTGTGTCCAGGGGCAAGGGTGGAGCGCAGAGCTCCACTCCAGAGGCCTTGTCGGGCGTTGAAGCCCGGGGCTCGCCTGAAGGCACAGCCCGTCTGGAGGAGCCCTTGGCTGGGCAGCAGCTGAATAAAAGATGGAAGGGAAGTGTCAGTCTGGAAGGCCCGGAGCACTGGGAGGCCCAACACCTCAACGCTGAGGACAAACAGATGCTAGCTGAGACAAAAAAGACGGGATGAAATACAGAAAGAGAGACAGAAAGAAGGATGTAAAGACAGAGGGAAAACAAAGAAAAAATAACAAAAGACAGAAAGAGAGAAAACAAAAGAAAAATAATTTCTATTTGTCATCTACCTGCACTTCAAACACTGGCAGTGGCATTCACAGAGCGTGCAAAATATCAAGACGGTCTTGCAAAGCTTCAGCCCTCTGTCCAAAAGTGTCAACCTTTTCCATTCAAACTACCATATCAGTGGTAGAAGTAATATTTAGACCCTGCGCTTGCAGCCATATGCCATCCAGTTGTATTATTGGATTATGATTACTGATGCAGTAACAAGTAAGCCTTATGTAGTACTGGCTGAAAGGGATATTTTGAGTTTAAATGCTGAGTTCAGTGTATTCGATAAATGTTACCTGTAATGTTTGCACAAATCTCTAAATCATAACAAGTCTTGGCCTCTGCATGCAATACAAAGTAATCGTGTAATATTATATATTATAATATATATATATATATATATATAAAAGTACAATGACATAAAACAGTTTAAAAATTCCAGCTCACTGTTAATCTTTTGAAGGTAAACACAGTCCACAGTTCGCTGTGAGGTCATTTTATGGATTTGGGGGCATTGTGCACTAAGAATATCAGTGAAGAGTCATTACAGTACAGTATCAATTTTAATCCCTAATTTTCTCTGTACAGTATAACCCCCTCTCTCATTCTCTTTGTGTAAAACACAGGCGAACGAGTATGTGCTAATAGTTGAGTGTCATGAGCGTGTGGGCAGGGATGAGTACTGTCTGTATGTGTGTATATTTGTATATGTGTGTGTGCTAGTGTTTTGCATTTGAATGGAACCTGAAGAGTCCCAATGTGTTTCACTAGCACTCTGCACAAACATAGCCAGTGTTACATAGACACCTTTCACTCCTCCTCAAGTGTATGGGTGTGCGTGCAGGCATATACGTGTGAGTTCAGACACATTATAATCGTTTGCAAATAACAAGGATGTGGGTTGTTTTCATGAAGTGTGATGCTGACACAAATTGTCCTTTGTTGTATAACACAGGCCTGGAGGATTTGTTACACAGTTGAGGAAATCTTGCTCTCAGGGTGAACATAAAAACCCATAGAGATATACTGGATATATTATTATTAGATTATTATTCTAATAATACAAGTTATAAAGAAACTCTTCAGTTGGCCACAATGGGGTGAAAGTACACGTCACTTTGTTTTATGGCGTCACAAACCAAAAATGTTGGGAACTTCTGTATAAAACTATCAGGCTTTGGATACACAAAAATACTTGTTAGCAAGTTGTTAGCTTTTGTATTTTCATGCAGTTTGTTCATAAAATGAAAAATACAACTGCCAACCTTATTCCTTTTCATTTATGTTGCGACAGTATGAAAACTGGATGATTAACACCAGGCACATTTCAAGTAACTTGACTAAAGATCCAATTTGTTAACATGTCAGCATGTTTCAGTGCTGTTGCAGGATGACGGGGATATTCAGCTTTTCTCTGTCTTGACTGTATCAGCTGGAGGTGGAGAAAGGGTTAAAGAAAACAACAGTTTGGGCAAGAGACCAGGAAGAGTTGCAGAAAAAGTACTTGAGATAGGAAAAAAGGAGAAAACATGCAGGAAAAACACGCCACAGAAAGCTCAAGGATGAATGGAGAGAAGTGTGAGAGGGGAAAAAACAACAAGAAAGGCAAATGACAGGCGACAGAAGACAGAAAGCGATAGAGACAGAGGTGGAGGGAGGAGCACGTCCGGCGCTAGTTATCTCGGCCTCTCAGTGTTAGCTGATAGAATTGAAGTGTTTAGCATATATGCTAATCATTCACACAGGCGCCGGATTATCACCACGCTCTGCCAAGAGTCCTCTCCCTCCACCCAATCCCTCCATCCATTCCTCACATCCACTCCTCTGGCGATACCTTGCTCTTTACCTTTCCACTCATTACCCAGAAATCCCTCTGTTTGTCTTCGTCTTTTGTTCTTCATCTCATTTATCCATCCACATTTTTCTCTTTTGCCTTTCTCTATCTGTATTTTCTCCTTCCCTCCCTCATGCACTGTGTTTTCCCCCTTTCTTTCCTTCTGTCTCTCTCCCTCTGTTATATTGATGTGCACTCTGGAAAACGTGCTGTTCTGCAAGTCGAACAAGACAGCAAGAGTTTTACATCTGACGGACGCTCACACACACTTGCACACACACAGTGATCGGCTCAATGCAGGCTAATAATAGGTGATTGGTCATTGTGGGTGGTGAGCTGAGAAAAGCACACTGTAGGAGTTTATAAAAAATGAATATATTAGAGCGTGAAAGAGGGATAGATTCAGAGGTGACAGAATGAGAAAGAGAGAGCTGAGCCGTTTTCAGCAAGGGGGGATAGAGTTCACTCTCTGAGGTTATCGCACTCATCCACGGTGGCCGCTGAGCAAATATTTTACTAAAGATTTCATGGCAACACACACAGACCGCACTCATGCTTGAGCTTTTTCTCTCTGTGGCCTTGACAACCTACCAGCACCACACACACACACACACACACACACACACACACACACTCACACACACACACACACACATCCAGGCCAAAGTCCTTTAAAAACCACAGGAAATTTCATGCTCTGTATCTGTCTACCCAGTTGATGTCACGGCTCCCATTTGTGGCGCAGATTTCAGGTTCTTAGCCAGATCAGTGGCCTGGGGTTGGGCATGGGGGTATTAATGGTTCGACAGGCTGACTTCAACACAGTGCCGGAGTGTGGGGGGTTAAATGTTTCAGGAGGGCAGCGCTGGGCAAGCTGGGCCCTTGTCTCTGTCCAGGGATTATAGGTATTTTTTGTGTCAGAGCTGTTGTCAGGGGGCCCTGCTTTAACTGCAGGAGGTGAGTTGCCCGTATTGTGTTGTTACCATTATTGATTAAAAAGTTGTAATCAAGACAAGCTGGGTGATTGATCTCTGTTCAAGAAATAGATACATTAAAGGATAAGTCTGGAAAAATACTATATATTTCAATACTGTCAACAAATCCCATGAAAGGGACAAAATCAACACTGAATTGATCCTAATAGTTTCTGTTGAGCCTAAGACTGACATTACTTGTTGTTGTCAAAAAAATTACAAACACATCAGTGAGCCACATCATTGCACTGGGTGACATGTTCCTCATTAACAATGACTGTAGGCTATTTTGACAATTTGCCTCTGCTGCGAATACTGACTACTCCAATAATCCGCAGCTGAAAATAGTCCACAACAAATACACTATTTACTCCTGTGCGAGTAATGATGAAGCTAAAAATATATATCACCAATCTTATCCTTTAAAAATGGGCCCCAAAAGGTCTACAGACATCCACATATCTAGTTAATCTATCTCTATGATAGCAATAATAATAAAAAACAAAGCTTCCAACTTTTTTCATTTCATCAAAGAGAAATAAGAATTTACCTTTAATTTCATTTAATTATTAACAAAGATGCATTTAAAAGGTCAAAGTATAGGTAACCATTTACCACAGCTTACTTGCAAGTAGTCAAAGTAGTTAAAGCAGAATTTTTAAAAGTATTACTTAATACATGCAGTATTTATAGAAAACTAGGAAATCAGAAACTGTCAGCCAATGTGGATAAAGCACAACAGGCAGAACTGCTTTCCTCAGTCTGCCACTGGCGACATGGAGTAATGGTATGGATACACACACAAACATACAGATATGTACGTAGGTATATAGAGTATTTATAAATATGGGGATAATGAAGACGCCTTTGGATTGCAGGAGAATGATCTGGCATGGGAAAGCAGATATATACACACACACACACACACAAATTTTTGCTTATTATTCTTCTTTCATCACCCTCAGGCTATCTGTGTCTTCTACGAGACAGCATTTCCTTAGACGTCAGCTATAATGGCTTTGAATGATGTTTATGCATGCTTGAAACACAAAAAACAAACCTTGACCCATTAGTGTCCGTCTGGATTAAACGTTTCTGTCTCCTGCTCTGTGATTTTGTTTCTCTCAAGGCTCAACCTCCACATGCAAACTTACTGTAGACAGACGTGTACTGACATACTCTCTGCACACATGTACAGACACTAACACATACAGTACACACAAACACAGAAAAAACAAAAACATATTGCATTTAAGACTAAAATGTTTGAATGGGTGAATACTGGAGTGATTGGTTGCAATGATCCTTGATCACTAAAGAGCAGAAAAACGGTTAAACCCGATGACACATTCCCTGGGGGATGCTTGTATCTGCTCGGGGGTGTACAGTGTAGATCAGTACCATGGACAGCGCTGAATCCAAACTTCAAAAGAAATTGCATCTTATTACAACTTTCATTTCATTTTTGTTGTTTTTGACAGTGCAGCCCTCTCACTCATTTGAATAGACACATACATTCCTGGTTGATTACTTTGTTACATGAATGCCATATTTTTACTGCTTAAAAATAGAAGAAGGATAACTTTTCCAGATTTGTAAAATCCTCCCTGTAAGTATTGCCTTTAGATTCACACATCTGTTTACCCCAAAATGCACCTCCTGCATTATATTTCATTTCTCACAGGAAGCTGAAGCAGCATGCCACCACTAATGCCGCCCCCTGCATTGTTTTCCCGCAGGGCTGATTTCGGTCTGAATGCCTCCTCACTGCTGACATCTACCGCGACATTGCTACAACAAAGTCAGATGAGGAAAGAAACAAACAGTCACATGATCAGAGAGACAGATAACAACAGTTTAGCCAAGTCAAAGTTGAGCCAGTGAGTCAGTCTCTCACTGGTAAACAGTGATGGATGTTTGCAATTACAATGAACTTGTTTTTATCACCAATAAGAACAAGGGCTGAAACTACAAAGACCAAGGTTGGATGAAACCAGAATTTCCCTTCAAGTCAAATGCATCATACAGACTATAACTACACTCTTAACACCAGTCAGTGACTGCTTTGTCCATACAAACCCAGACTCCTCAACATTAAATCGTCCGGTTCTTCTGTCCCATTGGTAAACATAAGCAAGCTGTGACAGACAACTTGCATCGTGACACGTACTTTGAGGCGCCTTTCTAACGACGTGTTTTTCAGCTTTGAGAGATAAACAAACGTTGTATTGACTTGTGCACAGTTTTCTCTCCGCTGTTATCTCCCTCTGTCTTGGCATCTCTCGCTCCCTCCCTCCCTGTTCCTCCATCTCTCTGCCCACCACCCCATTTCATTTCTCTCGCTCTCTTTCTCTGCCGGCCTATGTCTCTCACCCTCCTTGCAGATAGTGGCAAACTACAGCAGGGTCCTGGTGTGAGGTCACAGGCAGCCTTCTTGTAGCATATGGACATGTTTCCTTCCAAGAAAACCCCAGCCAGATGAGACCACACACGCGCACCAAAACACACACATACAGAAGCATACACACAGTACATTGAGAAATATAATAATAAAATACAATATAAAGAAAACGTGTTTCCAGGAATACAGTACAGACCATTTCAAACACACACATTCACACACTGGCAGTGGAAGTGTGTGAGATTAAAGAAAATCAGAAGCTATCTGATCTCGCTTCTCATCCTCTCTGTGACCCAGCGGCTCAATCTACTTGACTTGGAGTAATCTTGGTGTTAAGACACACACACACACACACACACACCCACACACACACACACACACACACACACACACACACACACGCACACACACACACACACACACACTGCACTCAATATGCCAGTAATCCACCGAAGACCAGCTGAAGAAGTGTGAGCGCACACAGAAACCCACACTCACACACTTAATCATGAACAGAAGCAAAACTCTAAACGTCTAATAATCTGGCACACGCTAAACTCGCTGACTTCTTAAAGCACTCTAAGCACGACGACACACACACAAACGCTGATCTGTGATCACACACACTCCAAAAGAGCCTTGTAATCTTAAATAAGTGTCTCAAACACACACACACACAAAAGTTAAGTGGTATCGAGTAATCTTTAGCAGGCTTCAGTATGAGCTCTTGGACAGACAGACACACACACACACACACACACACACACACACACACACACATACACTCAAGCATATGCAGGAGGATACACATACACACACACACACACACACACACACACACACACACACACACACAGAGCTGGTAATCTTCCAGCCAGCTGAAGTGTAATCAAGAAGGAGACAGCCATATGTCTGAGGGTGCTGAGCCTTGGCCTTTCCTCCTTCTCCACTGTCTCACTCCCTCTCAGTGTTTCAGTTTTATTCTTCATTTTCTTTTTCTACGTAGACTTCTCATCATCTTTCGTTCAACTTGAGCTCCCCTTTTCTCTCTCTGTCTTTTATTTCTATCTGAAGAGAGGTTGAAGTGGAGAGGAAAGCCACCTCAACTCACTTTACACACAAATTAAATCCTAACATATTTCTTAAAGCACAGTTATAGCATTCAATGTAATAAAAATGCTTTAAAAAGCATACATTTATTAATAAAAAGGCAACTGGGTGCATTAATGTAGCTGATTTTCATTACAACTGAATATATGTGAGGTAACCTTTTTATTTACTGCTTCACAGCACATCTCAGTTCTGCTCGTTTTATCTACATTTTTTAATAATAATCCTCAATAACTTAATTATAAATATAGGTGAATTTATTCGTATTTGTATGTATCTAGTATGGTGGGGTTTTTTTAATGTGTGTGTGTGTGTGTGTGTGTGTGTGTGTGTGTGTGTGTGTGTGTGTGTGTGTGTGTGTGTGTGTGTGTCTGTGTGTGTGTGTGTGTGTGTGTGTGTGTGTGTGTGTGTATGTGTGCGTGTGTGTGTGTGTGTGTGTCCCGGTCCCCTGTGTGGAGACAGCTGGTGTGGCAGTGACCCCGGCTGGAAGGAAGCCTCATGCTTTTTCATGTCTCCCTTCCCACAATTCCCGGGGCCATTTGGGTCCTCGCAGGTTTCGAGTGCCAGTGGTACTGACGAGGGCGGTGTGTTTTGGGATTGAGTTGGAAATTCACTTCGTATTTGGTGAAAATGTACCACATATATAAATCAACTCCTAAATAGTCACTGATTGTAAAGATTTAGTTCAATTCCATAAAAGCAAAGAGCCAAAATGATTTTGTCTCCTCCTCCAGTCTATCCCTCAATCCCCTCGTCCATTTCTCTTTCTTATAGTCTATTTTTTCCTCCCCTCTTTCAGTCTTTCCTTAATCCTCCACCCGTCCGCTTCCCTCTGTTTGATGAAATGACCATATCTAATCCTTTGGTCCCCTTGGGAGAGATGTAACTGTATTAAGACAGTAAATCCATGTCCTTACAACTGCTACAGATGTCTTTCTTTATTATCCCCTCTTTCTCTTTCTATCACTCTTTCTCCCTGTCTATTCACATCTTCCTCTCAAATCTTCTAAATCTGTTCTTCATAATCTTATGACTTTCTGAGCTCCTAAAATGGCACATGTATAATCTCACATTATGTTTTTGTGGATTTGTTTTGGTGTTTGTCTTTTGTCTGTCTCCTAATTCCTCACAGTTAAAATTTCACTGTGTCCATGACCCAAAGAGAGGACAGTCAGCTTTTCAGGAATGTCATAAATCTGCATATTCTCCTAATATGCTCCTATAGGAAACCATTACCAGCACTTTTTGTTTTTTTTTTATTCTTTTTAATGCATGATTTATAATGTGAATGTGCAAAGTGCAGTGAAAATAATGGAGTGGACAGGAAGACATGAACAACGATTGATACAGAAGATACATCTCAACGCGTTCATTAGAGTCCAAAGTCGAGAGCAAACAGGAAATGAGGCAAGCAAGAGACAGGGAATGACACGCAGCGAGGGTCCCCTCAGTATACCCTCGAACTGGGGATACTGCGGGTTCATTGTCAGCGCCTTAAACCCTGAACCACAAGCAAACAAACGAGTTTTCAGAATTTAGAAAAGACTTATGCAAAGCTAAAAAAATAACAATAGTGAGCCTCCACCCTGAAATCTTATTTTAAGTAAGAGTAAGAGTAAAATAACTTTTCATTTCATTTTTCTTGCTGCAAACTCTAAAATTCATCTTTTTCCTTGTGCTGATGATTTCCAGCAGAGGAGGCCGATCACTACTATTCATTCAGTTTGACTCCAACAGCTGAGGCATACTGTACATCTTCATTATCCTCTCTTCCTGTCTCTCTCCCCCCTCCAAGAACACAGCAGCTATGTGCAGATGTGTCTTTTCTTCTTCATTACACATTAGCCACTCATCCTAGTGGACGCTGAGTGTGTGTGTGTTCATGTGTGTGTGTGTGTGTGTGTGTGTGTGCGTGTGTGTGTGTGCGTGTGTGTTCCCTTTGGAGTCTTTCCAGGTGTCTCAGTGCCACCCTGCTGATCAGACAAGCAAAGAAAAGCTCAGTGTTTTTCTGCTCCATCGGCTGCAGCCGCTGCTTCACTCCTGTAAGCAGGTGCCAAAGAGGCGAAGCACGAAGACCTACGACAAACTGACTGACACGGCCCCGTCTTTGTACTTCTCAGCCTTAGCTCACCACATATATAGTCAGCTTTTATGTCAGCATGCTGTTTCAACAAGTGCCGTTTAAAAGCCACTCTCTTTTGTGACAGTTTTTCAATGTCAGAATGAACATATTCTAATATAAGTCTGATTAGTTCAAATACAAAAGAGAGAATTGTGTGTGTCCATCTTATCATGCTTGTTGGCATGTAGCCTATGCTGCTGGACTGCGCCATTTGCCTGAGTGCCTAAGGCAGATAGACACACACAAAAAAACTGACACACACACACACACACACACACACACACACACATGCTTGCAAGGGGCGACAGAGGTTAAAGAAGGAGAAAGGACCAGCTGCTAGCTCTCTAATGTTTAACAGCGAATGACAGGAGATTTAGAGCAGTGAAAAGAGGGGAAGCGCGCAGATGAAGGGATGTTAGAGGGAGACAGAAGCAGGAGAAGGCTAGTAGGCAAAGGAGCTGAGGAAAATGTGAGACATGAAAGTCAACAGCTTTCTGAAAAAGCAGCAAAACGATTCATATGTCATCAGTCCAAATGTGAATGAACTCTGCCATGTAGGAAACACTTCTAACTGCACACAGAAGCACAGCTACTTTCATGTTTCTTCAGTCTATAAGTGAAAGTGAGTGTGTTTAATTTGGCACAACAAAAATTCATCTCAGTCATTTTCTTTCTATTGGGGGATGTCCTCAATAAATACATGGCAAGTTACAAAAGGTTTTAAGGTTAAGGTTTTTCATATGAATTACATAAGGACAAGTATTATTTGTACATAACTAACTATTTTAATCAGATTTTATATGAGGATTTACACTGAAAATTTCTTTCAACTTATTTTTATTGCCTCAACCTTGCTGGTAATGTCAGGTTTTCTTTTTGTTTCTTCATTTTTTTGACTATGGAAACAACACCCACATAGTATATTGTATTAATAATGACAAAACGAACAAGTAGAAATGTCCTCCACAAAGTCCTTCCTCGACAAAGACCCAAGCTGATCTGCTCCAGCAGTGCTCCCAAGTTACCAATAGATACACACAGACATTAGGGATCACCTGCTCATTTCTAAGATGCCGGGAGGGTAATCAGGCTTTTCAGATCAATTGGACTTCAAACACAGCTCAGTGTGTGAATTTTATCCTCTAAATGCCTAACATACACAGAGGACAGCTGGTCAATCGAAGGCAAAGACAAGTACACAAACACACACAGGAGAACAGGAAAACACAAGAGACGGTAAGTTACACCAGATTTTTCAGACAGATTGTAAAATCCCAAACAAACAACTTCAGACTGACTTTGAGGAAGACAGAGAGACGTCATCCTCATCATAGATGAAGAAAAGTAATATACAGTAGGCAGGCATCACAAAAATAACACAGCTAATGTATTATTGGCATGCCACCCTTTGTTTCTATAGCACAATTAAAACATAACTGATGACACTTTTTTTTCCATCTCCATTAAAATACAGTATAAGCAGCACATTTTCCATGTGGAAAGTGTGGACAGGGTGTAGTGCAGCTCTTTGTGCCTCCACTGAAAAACACTGCTCTCACCTTTTGGACCTGCAGTTTAAAGCCAGAGATTTCATGGAGGGATTTCCACAGGAAATGGAACAAAGCTATATGTGTGCTGTGATATAGTATTTCGACAAGAAATGGAGACATACAGACAAACCAGCGTATAAAAAACACACACAGCAATACAGTGAGACTCAGACAGGTTGACCAGACAAAGACGCAGGGAACAAGGCAGCTGTACAGTTACACAAATATGATTTGTTTTTTCAGCAGCTAAAATTTTTCTCCTTTAAAGCCTATGAGACATTTTGTATTATTAAGCTCTGCAAACATGAAGGTGAGAGACATGATTCAGTCTCTTTAACAATGAAAAATCTATCAAAAACAAAGTGCAGACCAATAAAAAGAATTCAAAACACAAAACTTTTCAGCAACCAAAACCAATTCTTTAGCTTTGATGCTGTGATAAAAGGATAAAACCTTATGACTACACTGACTCAGGAAAGGTGTCCTGAAACAGGACTGCTGGCCCTGGTGCTGCCCCAAAACCCAGATTTGGTCTTATAGCTCACTGCATCAATGCCTAAAGCAACTTAAAAACTGCATGCAGCTAAAAGTTAAGTAAAGACAATATGGGAAATTTTCATTTTGCAACAAGGATCTAAGACTCATACATATTCTACAAATAAACTCAGGGTTATAGAAACTAAAAGCGAGACAGAAAACTTCATGAACTGAGATCTTTCTGCAGCCAGTAATCTTTGACTGTCTTAAACAGCAAGAACATTTGGTAAAACTCATTTATGCCTTCATTTACAACAAACTGGACTGTGCTGCTCCTGTTAATTTTCTAGCACGAAGTAGGAAAACTTTACACATCACTACTATTTTAAAATCTTTACACTGGCTTCCACTTAGTTGCGGAATAAATGTGAAAAGTGCTGCTGCTTGTTTTGTTGTGATCCATGCCGAAACATTGGGCACGGCTCATGGACGAGGTGTGTTCCTGGTATTTTCAATTTTGAAGTTGAGGAAGATCATGTGCGTCAGTGCTTGATGACACAGGAAACTCCTGGTGAGCTGCCAATGAGCTGAACTCTGGTTATCCTGTGGCCGACTGTCAGAAATAAATTCTCTGAGCCTGATGAGCAGAAAAATGACCATTCTTCTCTTGCTAATATGTGGACTGGGCAGTAGGCTTCATACGCTTATTTTAAAACACTGTTGACGTTGCTGGATTCTTCATTGTATTGTGTTTTATCCTTTATTCCACATTGACATTGTTCAAAAGCCAGTTTAGAGCCATTATGGACACACTGGCCTGGTGATTTCCTCACACCAGATGTGCTGACAGATTTACTCTTCCTGATGTTTAACAAAAGTATAAGAATGCACACCACACCTACAGTATGATGGTGCACACTAATCTACCATCTACCAAGTCACGTACACTTACAGGGTAAAAGTCAAACCTCATAATTTCAGCACAGGAAATACAAGGGTTGTCTCAAAACCTACGTAAAGGTTTTGTAAGACCCATGGGTAACACAGGGCAGTGTTTTCACAGTGGTATTGTTCTGCTATTTGGACAGTTCAGCTGAAGTTCAAGATACAATTGGGATATTTTAGCATGTTTTTCACTGACCTCTGGTTTAAGTGAAGGGACAGAGAATCTCTCTGCCTACTCTTAAAACTGAATACCAGTAAACAGCAACTCAAAAAGCTGGTCTTTTATAATGAATATTTCAAGCTTATGTTTCTTCCAAAAAGACAGATTTGTCTTCAACTCCAGTCATCCTGCACTGCTTCCTGTTCGGGGTCAGACAAGATGTGAAAGAACTTTTGCTTCCTAGGTCAAAGGTTGGGGGCAGGTGTAGGATCCAACTGCAGCTGCATCCGTTAGGATATGATATGGCAAAATATGTGTGTCTGGGCGTGTATGTTTTTGAAACCTTGACTTGCACCACGCATAAACTTCTGGATTTAAGATTTCTGAACAGACAAAATGACGTCTGTTCAGGTCCAACCCTGAGGGACTTTGCAGGTGAGTCTATGCTGCTCTTTCTATCAAGTCTTTTTCTGTGTGCCGAGCTGGTTCCTGACTGAATTCATCTAGTTCAATGTGTGAATATCGTCATATAACTCACTCAGGGAAGTGTAGGGTAATACGCATCATTTTCTGTGCTTACCACACACACACAGACACACACAATTCGCCATTGATTGAATCAACTCAATACACGCACAGACAGTGCCGGTTTGAAGCAGGAGGATAGAGCCTGTGGCAAGGTGATTGAGAGAGCACTCTGTGTGTGTGTGTGTGTGTGTGTGTTTGTGTGTGTGTGTGTGTGTGTGTGTGTGTGTTTTCCTGGCAAAAACAACTGGTGACATCTGCAGATGAGTAGCATTAAAGACAGACATGAAAGGCACAGTTGACGTACCTGTCTCCCTTTTCTTTGTCTTATTGATATTTATTTAGTATCTATCTATCTATCTATCTATCTATCTATCTATCTATCTATCTATCTATCTATCTATCTATCACCCCACTCCTCTCTCTCAGATGTGTCGGGGTCTTTAGTAGTGTGATCCAGCATTGCCTGCCGCTGCTCTTTGGGCTTCAAACACACAAGGTGAGATCAGCACACATGAAACAATCACAGAGAGGGAGGGAGAGAGGATGTGGGGAAGGAAAAAAATCATAGGGAGGCTGGCGACAGGAAAGGATGAAAGTGAAGGGTGGGATGAAGGAAGGGAAGGGAGGAAAGAGGAAAGAGGGACAGAGGGAAGCAAATGACAGTGGTAAGCTCCAAAAGCTGAATGTTATACGTTTATAAACCACTAATAAATTAAGTGATGAGTCACAGATTTTTGTAATTTTGTGCAAAGACAGAGTAAAATTGCTAATTTGAATGTCTCAAAACTTGAAGATTCTTAAAATTTGCTTCATTCATAGGCTACAAGTGTGATAGTGACAAACAGCTGATAAGGAAAGGCTGAAAGTGACAGTTTACTCAGATTCAACAGCATTCAATACAAAATTTAAAATGATGATTTAAGAGTCACTGGTTTAGCTACTGTAGTTTATTGAAACCTCAAATGTCTACATTACGTATCAAGCAATTTGCATTTTAAACCGTCTTCTCAAAGAACAATCTGAAATATCACACACAGATGTCCTCTTTGTCTCGCCAAGATGTTTCCTGTCACAAGAAGTTCAAGCAGCCCAGCAAAACTCTTTTTAAAACGTTCACCCTAGTCTAGCAAGGACAGGAGAAAATCAAAGTATTTTTACACGTCCAAGAAGCCATTGTTCTCATCAGGACAGGTGTTTTAGTTGTGAGAGTTTCTCTGTCTGCCTCGCAGCAGTCGTGGCCGTAGCGAAGCTCTGGGCAAAGGGAAGTGAAGGGCACTGCTAGCTCTAGGCAAAGCCCAGTAGGTAGCTCACACAATACAGATACACACAAACACACACACAGGCATCAGTTCACTTAAAAAAAATTTTTTTTTTTACAGTTGTGTAGAGCACATTGAGCAACAACTAAAATAAAAAAAGTGAAAAAGAACTCTGAGATGGCTGAAATGAAAAAATTAGCCAATCACTGGCTGAAATTTCAAATTAGCATAATGCTGCCACACATCATTCCTCTCCTTTACACCCACAGAGTTGAAATAGAGATCCAAAATGCCTCAGACAGAGACTCCACGTTTGAAACTAGCATAAATTACTTATTAGGTGAGAAGCAGCAGTTTCAGACCCTTGATAACAAAATCTTGTTGAAACGTCTTCACAAAACGACCATTGACTGGGACTCATTAAATTACATTTATTATTAGGTAATTTGTGTGCTTTTAGCACAACCTGCTATGTGCTGAATTACTCTCGTGTCACTGGGAAACACACAGGAAATGCAATGAAAAATGTCTAGGATTAAGAACAAATTTTCAAGAAGAGGCTGGCATGCGCTGAGGTTTTGTTTCCTCATGCTAAAGAGAAATCCACCGAGTATTTTGTCATTGTTGTAGTCATTTCTGTTGTCGGACCTGGTCTTCAGTGCTTCTGATAATTGAGATAATTATGCTAATGCTAACGGCACCTGATAACCTGCCTCAGTTCACGGTGTCAGCGTTTCTCATGTGAACCGAGACACTCGGCGAAATGTCAGCCTGCGCCTCAGTGTGTGTATATACGTGTGTCGAGAAGCGATGGCTTGAGATAAAGGAGAGTTGGCCACAAGTGCGCAAAGAAACACACAAACACGCACACACATTCACATTTGCATACTTTAACACACACCCAGCTCAGATATTAATTAAAGTTCATTGCTTCGGTAATTAGCAGGGCAGGATAATACCAATATGTGACTTATTGCCCCCCCAGGTTCAGCTCTCCCTCGAACTTTAATTGAATGAGCGACATTAAAAACTTCACAGGCCATTTGGCAAGGTTGACTAAACAGTCATAAACACCAAAGGAAACACTTTAAGCACAGTCAAAAGGCCTCTCAAAAACTATAAAAAGTGTCCTCGTCCACTTGCTCTAGGGAAGCCATAATCCAAAGCCCAGGTTCTGAATAATGTACTACAAGTTACCAGTTTATTGGGAACAGAATTCACAGCTCTGCAAAGACAATAGTTTTGGTTTTGTTGTCAGAGGTAAATCATTGCCTCTCTGTTTATTAGATTGCAATAAACTTTGTAGTCACTCTACCAGGTGCAGAAGAAAGAAATGTCAAATTTAACAATTCTTGATTACGCTCATGATTTTAATGTTTTTACCAAAATTCACTTAAAGCTACAACATGCAAGTGCTGGAGATCAAGCTCCTGCTAGCTTGAGATTCATAAGCAAAACACTCTGTACAAGAGGAGTAATAGACCAGAAGAACGTTCACATATTGATTGTCAACTGTGAGCTTCCGCACCTGACTTTGGCCTTCTCTGATTGGTTAGAAGAGCAAGACCTGTTGAAAAACTTTAGAAGAGAACATCTCTGCACTACAGCAAATCAGTTCAATGAGTCTGGGTCAAAACACAAAGCATGTGTCGGGGTGTGTTTAACAAGACTGATGAAAACAGCTGATCTGGTCACTCCAAATTAAAAAATCCCAAATTTCATCTCTAAAGCTCTGTGCTCCATCTCACTCAAGCAAGCAAGCAAAAGTGTACATCTCAAAATGTTGAGTTCATCTGAAGTCTACTTTTCACTAGAATGTGTGTAGTTTGTAACGTATTGAACTTTTCTTTAAATCATGAGGCCTGTCAGTTACCTAACTTGATCTTCAACAGTCTCATTCTTTTCTGGCTCACTCTTCCTTTCTCTCTCTCAATCCAATCTATCATCATGCCTATTGTGGCTCTGCTGTCTCGTGCTCAAATCTTATACACACATACACAGGCACTTATACAGCCTCATGTAGACATATACAAAGGCATGCACACAATTACATACACACAGAACATACTGTTTCTGCTGCGCCTTTGTGCTCCTTTAACCTTGAGGTCTGCAAGCGCCCAGCTGTGATAATCTCTCAGACTGCCTTCATTACTGTTATAGGACACACACACACACACATAAACACGCACATGCAGAGACAAGCATCAAGGATGCGCACATACATTCAAGCCCCAACACGAACACACACAACCCTGGTAAGAGGTGGAACGTTTAAAAGCCATCTTTTTTTTTCTCACTATTGACTTGGATCAGCATTAGTCTCATCAGATAGTCACAGCAGTGCGGTTTGTGTGTGTGTGTGTGTGTGTGTGTGAGTGAGTGTGTGTGTTATTGGCTGTCCTCCCCCTAACTGGCTAGACGGACACAGCCTCCAGGAATGTCAAACCTCCAACCTGCATTCTGATGTGGGCACCCGCAGTCCCTTGTACACCGTCGCCCATCATGCGTTGCTGAGTGAGTGTGTCTGTTTATGCACGTGTGCGTCTTTGTAGGTGTGTAGTTGTCTGTGTGTGTGTGTATGTGTGTGTGTGTGTGTGTGTGTGTGTGCTTGACTCATCTTTGCACAGTTGTTTGAGTGGCCCTGGGCATCACGGTAACCAGACAGGTACAGAAACAAAGTGGAGAGATGGGGAGGAAACTTTCGACAACACATCATTAGCTAACCTGGGTTTGGTGTGTTGTGTGTGTGTGTGTGTGTGTGTGTGTGTGTGTGTGTGTGTGTATAAATGTGACTCCTACAGAGACCAAATATAGAAAATGATGTTGAGGTGGTTGGTTGGTTAATATGTCAGCAAATTCTAAAAATATTCATTGATTTTTAGCACTAACATGTGACTGTGCATACAGCAGATAGTATAGTGGAGAGGTTAGACTATAATATATGGTGTGTATGTTTGTGTGTGTTGTGTGCGTCTGCCCTTTAAGTGCCAGTGACAGTGGCTTGGCATGCGATCTGCCCTGCCAGGCAGTCACCCTGCCATTTTACCTTTCGCTTTCACTTGCACTTTTCCTTGCCTTTCATCCCATCCATCCCCTCTGCGACACTACCTGTGGTTTTGGAGAAAGTTTTAGATGACTCATTCTTTCATTCCTTCAATCTTTTCAGTAGTGTGTGTCGGTCTCAATGAGTCGTGTTTACCTCGGTCTGCTTCCATATTCTTTCAAAACTGGCAGAATGGGAAAAAAAATTTTTTACTCCTTATACTTCAGTACTGAACAAAAAGCCGGATAAACATTGGAACTTCTTATTAAAGATAAAAATTGAAGGTGCAAGAGGGTAATAACCTTGACTTTCAAAACTGGAGAGCAGCACCAAGGCTTTAAAAGCTCTTAGTTTTGGTTAAAACCAACAAATTATGAACTTTAAGTGTTCTCAGAACTTCTAACTTTGGTGAGAGCTGCAAAAACTTTTTTCAAACCAAAATCAAACCATTCCACATTACATTTCATTTAAAAGCTGATGCTGACATCTCATAGGCGCATCAGCTAACAGTATGTACCAAACACGCATTTTAACAACAAAGTACGCTGGTACAATTTGTCACTCTAAAGTAAATAAAAAGTCTGTCAAAAAGCAAAAGAAGAAGAAGACTTCAACCAATCATAGCACTAGATTTGTTTCCTTTGGCTGCATTCATCTACGAAATAAATATTCGCAAGCTAGGACGACTGACAAAGGAGTAATATCATTTCAACAGGATCTGCAAATCGTCAGGGACACATGACCTTGATTTTGTCGCTCTCGTTCCCCTCTCTCTCTCTTCACTCCAGCTGGTTCCTCAAGTGAGGACTGTTCTTTGAACCCCTTTGCAAAAGTAAACAGACTGGGGAAGATGTGGAAATTTGAGATTGTGAATTAAGTTAACGTTAGTGTGTATGCTGGCTTTCTCGTTCACCAGTCATTTAAGTTGGCAATGTAAGTTATTTTGTCCGTGTGTTGCCGATGGTCAAACATGACTTTTTATAGAATTCATGATATTAATTATTGCAGTCAAACCCGCATTCATAGTGAACAGAGCAGATCATGGCACCGCCGGCTGAATAACAAAGATGAGTACATGTTCCAGCAAAATTCCTAGAGTTAAGAGGGGAGACGGTCATGCCTCCGCATCTCCAGACTTCAGTGGTTTCTTCACAGTTTGCACTGATTTCAATATCAATCATCAAGGATCAGCAGGTAACAATTGAACATCAAATGATATGCTTTTAAGAGCTATGTATTGGCAAAACTGTCAATTAAAAGGGATAAAATCACTACAAAAATGGAAATACTAGATGTATATAGGTATATGCCCAGAATAAAAATAACATGAAGTGCTCATGTTAAAGTTCTGAGTGAAGCATGTATTAAGTTCATGTAGGAATATGACAGTAACGGACCAAAAGAAGCTGTAACACCCCTGCCCCCAATACGTTATGGAATAAGGTGAACTTTCTTCAAGGTTGGGAGATCTGCAAACGTAATGATAAAATATGGTGATAAAATAAGCACCATTTGAGTGAGGAGCACAGGTCAGTGCCATCAAGCCCTTGCTTCACGGAGGAGAAGTAATGAGAAAAGAACTCATAATAAAAGTTAAGGAGAGCAGTAGAATACCTCTTATTTTCACAATGCAAGCAAACCATTCAAAAGACATCTCTTCATAGATACAGCACACCTTTAAATAAAACTTCATTCAAATTTACAATAAGAGGAAAGCAGGGAGCAGCAGCAGAGTATCTTTTCTTTCTTCAATGCGAAAAAAATCCTTAACCTTAAAATCTCTGAACCTTACATTTTTTACTCAAATGGCAGAAATGTCAACCACAGGACAATTAGATTCTCGAAGAAAGCTTCTATGTAACCAGCATTGGTTTGGTTTTCAAATGGTTCTCAGCCGAAGACATTGTGGCAGTACACGCTGGTTCTCGCTGGTCCACAGCACCATATTGGGCTTGGGGATTGTGCTGTGGGTGTTATGAAAATTACACCTACAGTGTTCAGCTTTGACTACTGCATTACCACCACAATTTTTTTCCACCAGTTGTTCTGTTTTGTTGTTCTTTCGCGGTGATATTTGTCATACGTTAGAATAATTGACACAGTGTGATCTAGTTGAATCTTTATATATATATATATCATGGAAAAGTTAATTTATTTCAGTAATTCAATTCAAAAAGTGAAACTCATATATTATATAGATTCATGGCACACAGAGTGAAATATTTCAAGCCTTTATTTCTTTTAATTTTGATGATTATGGCTTACAGCTCATGAAAACCCAACATTCAGTATCTCACAAAATTAGAATATTACATAAGACCAATAAAAAAAAAGGATTTTTAATACAGAAATGTTGGCCTACTGAAAAGTATGTTCAAGTATATGCACTCAATACTTGGTCGGGCTCCTTTTGCATGAATTATTGCATCAATGCGGCGATCAGCCTGTGGCACTGCTGAGGTGTTATGGAAGCCCAGGTTTCTTTGATAGCGGCCTTCAGCTCGTCTGCATTGTTGGGTCTGGTGTCTCTCATCTTCCTCTTGACAATACCCCATAGATTCACTATGGGGTTCAGGTCAGGCGAGTTTGCTGGCCAATCAAGCACAGTGATACCATGGTCATTAAACCAGGTATTGGTACTTTTGGCAGTGTGGGCAGGTGCCAAGTCCTGCTGGAAAATGAAATCAGCATCTCCATAAAGCTCGTCAGCAGAAGGAAACATGAAGTGCTCTAAAAATTTCCTGGTAGACGGCTGCGTTGACTTTGGACTTGATAAAACACAGTGGACCAACACCAGCAGATGACATGGCTCCCCAAATCATCACTGACTGTGGAAACTTCACACTGGACTTCAAGCAACTTGGATTCTGTGCCTCTCCATTCTTCCTCCAGACTCTGGGACCTTGATTTCCAAATGAAATGCAAAATTTACTTTCATCTGAAAAGAGGACTTTGGACCACTGAGCAACAGTCCAGTCCTTTTCTTGGATACAGCACTCTGTGAACAGCCAGCTTCTTTAGCAATGACCTTTTGTGGCTTACCCTCCTTGAGGAGGGTGTCAATGACTTTCTCCTGGACAACTGTCAAGTCAGCAGTCTTCCCCATGATTGTGTAGTCTGCTGAACCAGACTGAGAGACCATTTAAAGGCTCAGGAAACCTTTGCAGGTGTTTTGAGTTAATTAGCTGATTAGACTGTGACACCGTGAGTCTACAATATTGAACTTTTTCACAATATTCTAATTTTCTGAGATACTGAATTTGGGGTTTTCATTAGCTGTAAGCCATAATCATCAAAATTAAAAGAAATAAACGGAATATTTCACTGTGTGTGTAATGAATCTATATAATATACGAGTTTCAATTTTTGAATTGAATTACTGAAAGAAATTAACTTTTCCATGATATTCTAATTTATTGAGATGCACCTGTAGATTCACAACAATTTATATTTGTTCAAGTATTTATGAGCAATACAAATTAACCATTTGAAGCTTGGTTTGAAATGGTCATACAGGTTTCTTTACCAGCTCAATCAATTTAAGAGAAAAATAAGCCAGCTCACAATTCATGGCTGGATAAAAAGAGTTCACATTCTGAAAATTTCAAAAAGCACATAAAAGACAAGGTAATGACCTAGACAGTTGGGGTTGGAGAATCTGTGAAAAAAACTTGCAGAAAGAACTGCTGTGAGCTTGGTGCCACTGATGGGACTTTCCTCTGACTTTGTACTGAAGAGATTTTAATTATATTTTTTCATTTCCCAAATTTTATTGAGAAACCTTTTCATCTCTTCATCCATTGAAGAGAAAGCAAATAATGAAATTCAAACTTTCTCACCAGCAGCCACAGACAAAGATTTTGTGTTAATCCTTCCAAGGCAAGTTTCTCAACCTTTGGAACAGCATTTAAAGCAGTATAAACGAGTCTACCATAAACAAAAACATGTGAAAATCGAGGATAAGTGAACCGAGTGAGTTCAGTGTACATGTATTTAGACACAAAACGCCAATCTTCTCTCAATGCCCTGACAGCATCCTTGGAGAGATTTAATTTTCCCTCAAGTGCCTGCCTCCCATCTCTTAGAGAACTATGTTGTCGCTTCTCCACAAGGTTCTCCCACTCGGAGGATGCGTCTGTCTTCAGTCGGAGTTCAAGTGTCTAATCTTCTGTGTCTGAAGGTCAGCGTTTGTATGCTCTCTTAAGGGTTTTGACTCAAACAAATGAGGCAAGAAAATTAATCGGAGGCATTGTATGAAGTTTTGAGGGTGTGTGTGTGTGGTTGTGTGCGCGCAAGTAGGAATGCAAATTATCGTGTGTATGTGTGAGTGTGTCCAACTTGAGCCGGTGGAGGCCGAGCTCAGCTGCTCAGGTCCTGGGCCCGATGGGATTGAGCGAGGGATGAAAGAGAAACATAAAAAGACGGGAAGAGAAAAAGTGAAAGAGGGAGACCGATCACTGTGCAGAGCGGAACATTGTTCTCTTGATCGCAGTCAGAAGGTTGTGTGTGTTTCTAAGTGTGTGTTCTGGGTCTCTATACTCAATATACTATACTGTTTGTGCCTGTATTCTGTTGTCTGTTAGGACTTCCAGACTGTCTTAGCTCCATGTAAGAAATTCCTCAGACAACTGACTCCAATGTCAAAATCACAATTCTGGGGTCAAAACAGGGAAATGTAGTGAGGACAACCTGCTTTTGACCTCAACATGTATTTCTAACGTGCCTTTGGGCAATACATTTAAGCCATTTCAGGCATTTAGGTTAAAAACAAATCCAACAGTAGAGGAGTGTGGTTGTAAAGAAGATGAATAAAAAGCAGGGTGCTGAGGAAAAAACATACAGATTAAATATTCTTCTTGTTGTCATATACATGTAAATAAAGTTATGCACAATCGTTCCCATGTGGTTTCGATAAAAGCTCCTCTGTGTAACGTAGGTGCTTTAAAGAAAGCCATGTAAGGGGAGGCAGCAATTTGCACTCACTGTTCTGTAAATCAAATATGATAATCTGTAGTTTATGTTTCACACTGGGGATAATCATATACTTTTGTTTGTTAAACTACATTTTTAAATTTTGAATAGTAAAAAAAAAAAAATCATAGGAGAGGACAGTGGCTGTTTTGGAAAATGTTTTAGCAGGAACTGACGACTGTACGGGAGCTTAAAGATGTAAAGTGTAAAATAAAAATTAAAAAGGTTCTTGTCAACTTGAATTTAGTTAATGAAGCTTCTATGCACATCCTCAATCACATGGAAAATTAGAAAAACAGAGATCTAGGTGGTAAAAGAGAACAGGAGGGGCACACTTTTTCATCTCTCTCATCCATCCATCCTGCCTTTCTCCTCTCCTCTTTTTATCCTTCGTTCCCTCACATCTATTATTCAGTCCATTTGGCAGACAGGTTCACACCTAAATAAACCTCCAACCATGTTGTCTCTCTCTCCCTTTATCGTGTTCTCCTCATTACATCCACAGCACTCTTTTATGAGTTAATTCTTCTCCGTCTCCATCCACCTACAGTAGAAGTCCCTTCTTCTCAATTGACAGATTCCTGTCTGTTTAAGTAATTTTGTTTAATTTCAAAAGTTTTTATGTTAGCGTAAGAGATGCACATGTATTTCAAGGAAGGGGGAAAGGTGTGGACACAGTAAAGAAGAATTTGTCATCTCGTTCAATATTGACATTTACTTTATAATATGTGTTTGTATTGTCATCTGCACTGAATGCTAGTTATAGTCTCACTTGCTACTATCCTCTGCCAACTGCTAACCTTAACTGTAAAACATTTTGAACCATCTACGACTCTTTATCAAGGTTGATATTGTCATTATTCCAACTCTAACCGAACCCAGCCCTGCCCACAAAACTGTCTATCAAGACAAGGATGTAGAAAGTAAACATACCCAGAGAGTAACTGGGCATCATTAAGTAGTGAGTCAGCCTGTTTAAGCCGCAGCTCAAGAATCAACAGATCAATTTTCTACTGGAATATTCTACTGCAGACGATATGGATGTTTAGAAAAATGTATGAGGGAATAAAGAAATGAAATTACCATCATTAACTAAGTTTTGTTGCCCCTTTTCTCAGCTGCTGTGCTCAGTTGGATGTGAATTTAACATCAACTGTGATGTTATCTTTGACAAATGTGTTGGCATGTCAAAGTGACACACCCACATTCAGAGCTAACACTGGGTTTTCCCACATGTGCCGACTCCAGATGGCCTCAAAGAGATGGCAGGTAATGCCAACATCACACACACACACACACACACACACACAAAGTAATGACCCACCCCTGAGACCCCTCCAAGCCGGTTTCATGCTGGGATCAAAAACAAAGTCTAAAAAAAAAGAAGGGGAAATGAAAAACGGATGGCGGTGAAGGCTTTACAGAGAGAGACAAATTTACCTCACCTACAATAAGAGGAAAAATGGAAAGATCTTTGTGTTGACATCAAAGCTATGCCAAGAGCACTTGCACATGCATGCTAACACACTCACGCACACACGCACACATGCACGCACACGCACACGCGCACACACACACACACACACACACACACACACACACACACACACACACACACACACACACACACACACACACACAACAGCTGAACAAAATGAGAATTGAGAGAATTTTTGCTTCTACAATCACAGCACAGGCCAGCTTAATGCAGCAACTGACCCATTACTAAGGCATTGTGACTTGTCATAGCAGGAACAGCACAGGTGGAACTAATAACACTAACGATGGCTCTGTTCCATCAATTCAATTAGTCGTGCTATTTGTGACACCTGTGTTTGACAAGTCAAAATGTCTGCTGTAAAAGGCCTATTGTTCAAAAAGAGCACATTCCATATGACTGAAAAAAGTGACACAACTGAATTGCACAGTGATGCATACACATCAAATGTTCTCTTGCTGATGACTCACTGTCTGTTTAATGTAATATTTTTATTACATTTAACAGAATGTAACCACTTAAGGAGACAGGACCACGACGATGCCACGATGAATAATGTGCATTACAATTACTATGTCAACACTATGCATGCAGCATAAATCACTGGGACTGTTCAGGTGAGGGTCTGTCTCATGTCTGGGTCACAAACATGACTGATCATCATATTCTCATAATTACAAGATTTTCAATCAAAATTATTTGACACTAGGTCACATACGGAAGTCATTATTATCACAAAAGGCATCTGACTTCAATGAGAGTAATGCACTTCCATAGCAGAGTAAAAGTTAAAAATGAAGCCTCCACTGAACGCAGCTGGATTTTAGTATCTTTCTGGTCAGCCCTCTGCCATATTACTAAGCAAATAATTTTCAAGATACAGTATGTTGTCCCTCACTAGACACCATAGGAAAATGACTTCTCCCTTGTAGGAGCACACTGACCTTTCTGTGCTGGTAAAGCAGAGCAAACATTAAATGACGGAGCTAATTGTTTCACCCCAGAGTCCATTCTGTCTCTCTCATTCCCCTTTACTTCGACCAGCCCCTTCCATCATTTCTTCTAATTTCTCTCAATTACCGTCTCCTTATGCTCTCTCTCATGAGGACGTGTGTGTGTGACCGCGCGCACGCGTGCGAGTGTGTGACCTTTCTGAACTGTATGGCCATTTATGGAGATTAGATAAAGTTGCCTCTTGCGTGACTCATTGGCATGCATTAAGCGAGCACAACAATAACACACACACACACACACACACACACACACACACACAACACACACACACACACTCATGCATGCACACAAACAGACGTACACAAGAAGACCATCTTAAATCGAGGATATAGGACCAAATTAAGGGTAAAAGCGCTCTTGGTTTTCTTCTTTTGTGAGACATCACCTGATTTTCAAAAAGCCATGTTCACTGTCCTTTTCCCTCTCTCTAATGGATTTTTGATTTTTCCAGAGCATGCAACATAATTAGCTCGTCTTTCTTTTTTATTAATGACACATTTGCTCTTTTCTTTTCCCTCGCTGTTGTTTATTCTTGCACTAAATTGGAGAGTGAAGAGGTCTTAAAAGTGCATGCCTTGTGTGTGGCAGCATGTGTAATTTGAATATACTTAGGGCTCATTATTTTATTCCTACTTTTTTGTTTTTTGTTTTTGTTTTTTTAATAAAACCTACATAAATTTATCAGTGTGTATATTAAATGAACAGCTGATGAAAATCTAATAAAAGGAAAAACAATGATGCAAAAATCTAAATTATGGAATACCATTTGCAGTCAAGACACTGGAGTTCAACCATCGATTGTTTTAACTAATTTTGAGACTGTGGTGCATAATTAGCAGCTCATTTGCATTTTCTTCCAATTTTTCTTTTTGCTATTATTATGGGCACAAGGGGACATTGTTTAGTGTAAACTGAAGTGAACAGTGCCTTCCTGCAGTAAGAAACATAACCACTTTGTAAGAGACAAAATCAAGGTAAATCAGTTTAAACCAATTTGGTCTTTTGAAACATTCGTAGAAATGGTTAAGAACTAAAAACAGTGAGCTTTTAAAACATTTTAGAAAGTGAGAGAGGTCTCATGGATCATTGGGGTTGTTGAAAAATCAAAGTACACACATATACATAAAAGACACACATTAATGCAAATATGAGCAGGACCAACATGGAGAATTTCCCATGCAAGCCAAACTTGCAATCCCATCGTGAGCCTGCGAGAGCACCACAGGACTTGCAAATGCACTCGCAACTTGTGAGGGGGCAATCATTTGTGATACGATGAAAGTATATCACATGTGAAACGCATGGACTGCGGATGAGAAGCAAATGAAATAGCTGCGAGGAGGAACAGCAGCCTCCACGTACCTTGCATTGCCACTGACATCGACATACGAAGACCTTCCTCCCACTCAAAAACGCGAGGAAAGATGTGTTCAAGCAGTGAAGGAAATCAAAACATGACACATTTGTTTACTATGTGACTGTCGCTGATTCAGCTTGGGTTGAATTACTATGAAAATACACATTAAGTAGGAGGTGGGAGTGTGCGATGCCATACTGCGTGCCCACATGGGTGCTGCTCTTATTCACTGTGTATCTACTGCATGTGTATATGGTCGCATGTGTCTGCCTCTTTTTGATTAGTGTGTGTATGAATTGGCCGTCCTGCAGGTGCTCATGGCTAAAGTCACTGTGAGTGTTTCACAGTTATATGGTGAGGACACTGACATTGTCATGCCCTGATTCACACATGGGAAGGTCAGTACATACTGTATATATACAGTACTCGTTTTTATTGCATGTTTTTCTCAAAGGTGCAGGGACTAAAGCTTTGACACAAAGCACATCTTCGGTGTGAACCCAAGCGATTGTGATGCAATGAAGTTGGAAGAAGTTAGAAGAGTAGCAACAACAACAAATGAGGTGGAAATAAATACTTCCTTCATTTTGATCACAAAAACACTTTATCTACCTAAATTACCAGCTTTGACTAAATGTTTCAATGTCTTCCCAGCTGCATCCCACTTGGCTCTGCAACACAATGTCTCACTTGGCCTTCACTTTGAAGCGTTCAGTTACATATGCTGGTGACAATTCATCCTCCCTACCAACAAACACTTGTATCTTTTGTTCCTTTATTCCTCATTTCATTTTCACTTCTTATCCTTAACAGACCTTCACACCGATTCCTTTCACCACCAGGTACAGCTCTGTCTTTCCCTCATACAGAGCTCTGCTACACAGAAATCTACGCAGAAACGCACACCAAGACACAGACACCCAAATGGAATCAAGCAGAGCTTCCCTCCTGGGTCCATGTCCCACTTCCTCGCCAGGCAGTGCATGGCCATACTGCCGCCGTGCGACTGACGGACTTCTGGCACAGAATGGCAGAGTACACAAAAATCCCTCTCAAGGAGCAGATGCTTGCTTCCTATTGACATATGCCCATGAGATGGAGCAGGGTGGATGGGAAATGGAGGGGAAGGCAGGGCATATTAGAGGAGGAAGGAAGAGGGAGGAGGGTGTTAATCTGGAGGAAAGAGGAGAGAACAGAGGAAATGAGGATAGAATAAGAGAAATGTAAGAAGAAAGGTAAGAAGTGAAGGATCTGGGGAGCAGTCTCAAGTTGTTATATACTGTATATTTATGCTTTTTCAGATCAGTTGTTGCATGTTAAAAATCATTCTATCATTTTGAGTCAAATGTTACGCTATCTGTCAGACTGTCATGTTGGTTATGTTGAAGCCATTAAGGATGTGGATTTAAAGAAACGCTCTCATTTTCTAATAAATAAGAGCCCAGGGCACAGGGTCAGGTCACAATGTCAGAGGAGGGAGTGGAAGAGAGCCGGAGACGACAGTGAGCTCCTTCTCAGCTAAATATGAACAGATGGTGCCGAGTGGTGAAAGAACAGATACGATGAGATAAGACAGGATGAGGGGATTCTGAGTAGGAGTTGCCACATTTGTATCCTCTCCATGTCATCTTTTCTCTTTGCATCATTGCTACTCTTTATAAAAGGGTGCATTAACCATATTTTACTCCATTGGTAGACGGAAATCAAAATATGTGTGCTGGTCAATAAAAGGTATGGAGAAACTTGTGGTTCCGGCAGCCTGAAAGCAGTGGTGGAAGTGGTATTATGTGAGAAATGGACAATAATGATAGATACCAATAAACACTTTAAATTGATTTAGATATTTTCCAAGGACAAGGTTTTATTGTGTGAGGAATGTACATGAAATTAAGAGTCATGATCTGTATTCAGAATCAGTATGTTTCATCAAAGACTCTTTTCAAAGACCTCACATTAAACTGGCCTTGGTGTTTCACTCTTGTCCAGAGAGAGTATTAAGTCAAAACTATATACAAAAGTCTTTGATTGAAAAAAAATGTGTCACCCAAGTTACAAAAAAAGAAGAGAGACTTCTTTCTTGTTTTACTACTAACTTACTTACTAGGATTTGGTTATGCAGCTAGTTATGCATTTAGTTCTTCCCTTGGGTTTTGAGATATTCATCTATGAGATTTCTGCCATTGCTTCAATACAATGGTGATAACTGTAATTACATGTTGCTCACAGAATCAGACTCAACACCAACATGTTGACATGCACAAAACAAGATATAGGACATATTAAAATTGCATGGAATTTAAATGAGGATCAAAGTTATTACAATTCGTCCTGAGCAGAATCTCACTAAGTCGACATTTTTATACGGATCAAAAATGTCAATCTTATAGTGGTGCTAAAGCAAAATGAGGGGATCATCAAAGTCAGTGGGTTTCATGACCATAAATGGCAATTCATGAAATAGTTGTTGAGAGACTTCAGTCTGTATCAAAGTGATAGATCGACTGACAATTACAACTTCAGCAACGGCTTCCCCATAATTTACACAACACAGGAGTAACTAGGACATTGTTAATGGAAAAGAAACATGATGCTGCAGAGTTTTTGAATGTAATTTTTCATTGCTCTGAGCACCACACCTCCATAGTAACAGGATGATGACAGAAAGTTCTGAAAAAGGAAGAAAAGAAGAAGGAAGAAAAATCTGGCCACATAAATCAAAGTTATCTGGATGGCTACATAACATAACAAACCTTTAAAATCAGTTCCTTTTTCTGGTTTTCTTGCCATCTTTTTTCTCAGCGCCTCATGTTCCTAATCATTCATCGTCAGCTCTGACATTTTGAAAAAACGTTTGTCATTTACTTTAAGATGGTAAACACACTAAATACTGTACATACAACCATTGCACACGTCCTTATGCACACACACAAACACTTCCAACAACCAAAACTGCTGCAAGGTGAAATCTTTTCATTAAAGCAAACAAACAGGAAGGGAACACACGCACACTTATAGAGCACCGTAAACAGCAATTCTAAGTCTTTCATTAATACGCACAAGAATTTAATTAACAGCTATTGATAAGCTTTGTCTGTCTTAAGGACATGTTTGTTTGTGAATATGTATATGTGTGTGTGGGTGCATGTCTGTGTATCTTAAGGACATACTTGTTATGCAGTCATTATACGGTGATCTTCTTGATTTGTCAAGCATGAAGAGGAGAGGCGCACATACACACTCGTACAGTGTAAGATATAAACACGGTGCGTTGACGGATTAGATGGGCGTTTTTAATCATCTTAATTAAGCCTAATTGTTATTTGTTGAATATGTGGCATTTATAAAGATCACAGGGATACAAAGGCAGATTGAGTACTAATTAAAATCCTCTAACTTTTTTATTACAAGAATCTGTTAAGAAGTGATAGACGTTCAGCCTTGGTCCAGACAAACGACAGGAACACTGTATATGAGGAAATACTGAGCGAGTTTCAAGAACAGGCGACCAAGTATGTTGCTACACCAAAACATTACAGTGAACTTCTGGATTTGAGACACTTTTTCTATAGTCATGCCTTTGAATTGAAGATTTTATATGAAGTTTCATGACTATGAACATGTACACACTTACCTTTTGAGGTAATAAAAAAAAAAGGCCTTGTTAAAATAATCCAGGTACAACGCACGGCAGAGTATACAACTGAAACTGAAACCTTATATACGATTACTGAATACTGATTCTTCTATTTCCAACACCTGCAGATGTTATGATGTAATCTTCAATCAGAATCAGAAGAAAACATTACATTTATAATTCTAGTCTGGTACATATGTATAACATCTAAATCTTGCTGAGTTGAACATCTATTATTTGGACCAATGGGGTAACAAACTTTTTTTTGGCTTGTCACCTACTTAAAGTAGAGCAGTCTCTATTCAGATTCCTGTGCGATGCGAGCAGTTCAGTGATCACCCCGACACTGAGACTTGAAGAGGTAACTCAATTAGTCACAAAAAGCAAAAACTAGAGAGAAGTCTGAAAAGAAATAATATGAAATTGTGCAGCAGTGACCCAATGACGGGATCCCTGCCTCCAGGCTGGACACGACGGGATGAGGTTATTGGCAAACACGTATCTGAACGTCATAAACTTTACTTTCAACAGTAGAGCGCGACTGCTACCAGCCACAGTAAACACACTGAGGTTATTTAATGGGTTTTTGTACTTCAAGATACTGATATCACAAACACCTGAGCTGCATAGAGGAAATCATTAAGGTGGTTTGTGTTCAAGTTGTGTTTAATAGGCAGGGGAGAGTCTGTAATTGGAAAGGAAAAGTTTATACTTCACATGCAGATAATTGTGAGTGTGAGTGTGTGTGTGTGTGTTGTGTTGTGTGTGTGTGTGTGAGTGTGTGTGTGTGTGTGTGTGTGTGTGTGTGTGTGTGTGTGTGTGTGTGTGTGTGTGTGTGTGTCATAAGATGAATGTCTGGTTCTTCTGTGGCTGGCAAGAGTCTTCCTACAACAGTAATTACAGACTCTCGTCTCTCTGGAAGATGATCCAGGAGAGCACGCACGCACGCACACAAACACACACATACGTACACACACACACATGCTCCTGCCAAAAGACAACACCCCAGCACTCCCCTCCTAGTTGCACCTGAGGAAAGAATAACTGTCACCACACACACACACATCCTTGCACCTGAATACACTCACGTGCCAGCAAAAGGCCAGTACCGTCTGTTCCTGCCATACACACACACACACACACACACACACACACACACACACACACACACACACACACACTGTACACACTCTGTTTTTATATTATCTTTAATTTTCTGTCTGATTTTGTACCATTTATGAGTTTATTTGCAACAAACAAATATTTTATTAGTGAATCTCACACCAGCATGTTTAGTGTGATTTAAGATGTTGCTGTTGGTGCTGTTGGCTACGAGCCTCTCACAGATCTGTATAATCAAACTGTTTAGCCTCTTGTGTGACGCAGCCTCTCATTTGGTCTTTTGCATATTGTTAAGGTTATTCATAATTAGAGCCCGACCGATTTATCGGCCGATATTGTCCTACCACAGATATATTGGTATCGGCACATATATTCTTTGATATGCGCCGATATGATTACTTTTAT